>NC_081408.1:523154241-523366741 GCF_030272615.1 Cryptomeria japonica | reverse complement strand
ATTTCCCTTTGTTTGAAGACCTACAAGATAATGTATAATTGGATTAAATATGATAATTTTTTGAATTATAATGTTCATGCACAACTTAAATACTATAACATACCACAAAAATGTGTTAGCCCCGGGGCATCGTGTATTGTCCATAGAAGCATCGCATGGAATTGAAATTGTCTTTAGCCTATTGGTCTAGAGACATCATACATAGTGACACCATTCCATAACTCCAGCAACTCATCAATAAGAGGCTCGATATATACATTCATATCTTTAACTTGGTACTTACCTAATCGAATGAACAAAAACATTACATAGTTATTATGACCATTTTACTGCAATATTTATAATTAAATTTAGACAACTATATTTAAATGATAAAATACTTGGAACAATCATTGCCAACATTATGTTCTCCCTCTTTATTGACATCCATGGAGGAATGTTATTGTTGATAACAAAAACAAACCACACTGAGTAAACAGATCCCATCTCTCCAAATGGATTGACACCGCTCGCTACCAATGAAAGCCTAAGATTATGAGGTTCTTCTTTAAAGTGTGGCCACTTTTCCTCTATGTCCATAAATTCTGAACCATCTATAGGCATTTGAATAATGTCATCTCAACTTCTATTGTGTGCATGGTAATCCATAAATTGTGCCAAGCTAGTGCACTTGAATAATCGTTGCATACGTGGAATAATGGGAATATAGCGAAGAACCTTGCGAGGAACCCTTTTTGTTATTTGATCTGTTTGATATCTATTGATATGACATTCAGGGCATTCAGTTCAAAATTCATGTTGTTTATGATATATAATATGACCATTGGGACAAGCATCTATTGCTTGATACTCCATTCCAATATCTTTCATAACGACAGATAATTCTCAGTATGAGCAAGGTAGAATATTTGGTGGTGGTAACAAAAACTCACCTATCAATCTACAGCAACAAAATATAATTTTTTATAATGAAGAATATTAATGGTACAACATGATTCATAGTTTATTAAGACATATATGACATGCCTTAACATGCGTGACATTGTTATGTTGGATAAACCATTCATAACCTTCAAGTTCACCAACAACAATACAGTGGAGAGAAGAGTTTCCTACGAGCCTTCATAAAGGGCCTCAGATGCCTTCTCAAGTAGAGGGACATCATGAACAACATCAAGGTCATCTTCATCATCATGATCAATTGCATGAGTACTAAATGAGTCATGGATCAATGTATTTGTACCATCATCTTCAATTGTGTTTTCTGGCTCATGATCGTCATCTTCCATGGGATCATTATCTTCAGCTTTGATATTCACACCTCCATGTTCATCCACTTTGAAAACCATATTCTCAAGGTTGTGTTGATCCATACCATGTGCTTCGGGGTGCTCGACATATATAAAATTGATATACATAAATAAACCGTGATCATGATCTCATCATCACGTGATTTCTTATGTATATAAATTGTCAAAACGATATAATGAAAAACTTACAAATGGATGATAATCATGTCCACCTTCAATGTGACCATGCAGCCTACAATGTTTCTTTGTTGTTTTGATTAGAAGTCTTCTAGTCTTTAACCCCTTACAAATTTTGCACGGACAATAACATTTTCCATCACCTTTTCTTTTCAAGTTAGACCACAATCTCACAATTGTCTCCTTATTTTGTTGTTCGTTGATATTGTCTAACATGGTCTTTCCCTCAGGAGCTAGCAAATCCTACTTCCATACTTTAATTCTATTTTCTCAAAGGACAATCCTAAAAAATCCATGCATTGCAAACAACTTTTTACACCTTTGTTGGTTGTGGTGGTGTCACATAGAGTTTACATCAATAAATGAAGAACATGCCAATGCTTTTAATACAGCAGTAGAGGTCTATCTCTTATTCAATATCTCTAGTGAAACCCCCATGATCTTTTGTTGGAGTAGAATTTGTTATATTCTAGAAAGGTTTGTGTCCTTTGTTGATGGGATATTCATCTACCTCAAGAAATAACTGTTCTTTTCTCCAACAAGAATTGGAACTAAATGAAGATCTAGCACCATGAAATTAATCCTCAAAAGGATTACTATAGTTATTTTTGGTTGATAATGATCTGGGTAAAATACTAATGTGGCTTTACGAAACATTATATACTACCTTAGCATACTCTAACAACTTTGATGTGACATGCTACATCCAATTAAGTCTCCATCGGTATCTCTATTGTGTTTATGGATTGGGATTCAATGTACTCTTTTTATACACAAATTTTACTTTCAACTGAGGAGGTTTGTATGTACTTATTTGTCTTTCGATTGTATCCCTATTTCAAGAATTTCTTCTATCAACAAATCATTTGTTGTAAGTTGTACAAGTGGAACCTTGAACATGCCTTCCATGCTATCCTTGTTGATACGTTCAACACCATCTTGTGCAACAAATCTTTAGAACTCCATTTTTCCAAATTGAAGAGTGAGTAGTAGGGACAATCTAGGACACTTACAAAGGTTTTGCAAGAGAGATAAATAGACCTAAATATTATGGTTTAATAATGATCAATAGGTAAATAGATAAGAAACTCTCAATATCAAAATGACTTTCTCAATTGTCTTTACTAGAAATGGATAGATCTGCTAATAATGGCTTTATGACTGTATGTCAACTTTAGACTTAATCCAAGAAGAGCTAGAACTAATATGTGAAATCTAGATTTATGATCTCTATAATATAACAATCCCATAATTATGTTTCCACGCATCTATACCACAACACAAACATCATGCTACTATTCAGCCATAGCAATTGATATCCTAATTATAGAATGTGAAATATGCACATAACTATGAATAAAGATTAAGAAAAACAAAGAAAGATGCTTATTGCAAACATAAATGACTAATGGACAAGAATTGAATTCATTGTAGATAGTTTTGAATATCAAATTCACTTATTTGTGTGCATTTAGTAACTCATGTACTTGTGGCCAACCATTTATCTCTTTCAAAAATTAAACACTTATTAATAACATTAAATGGTTGAGTAATTATGTTTTAGTTGAAATTGAAAATAAAATATTTTATTTCAGGACAATTCACACTATTCCCTATCATATTTTAGACTCTCGGTTTTGTTAGTAGTGGTTTGATGTCTTTGGAGCTGATCATTGCATTTCTTTAGTTACGTTTGCCAACCTACTTCCAGCTTGTGCCAAAATGGGAGCTTTGGAACAAGGTATGGACATCCATCAAAGCATAAAAGATAGAGGAATTTTGTCAGATGTAGTTGCAACTACACAAAATGGATTTGTTGAGAAGGCTTTAGAAACTTTCAAGCAAATGCAATCGGTAGGTGTAAAGCCAAATTTCATGACCATTGCTACTATCCCCCCTGCCTGTGCCAAAATGGAAGATTTGGAACAGGGTATGGACATTCATCGAAGCATAAAGAATAGAGAAATTTTGTCAGATGTTGTATTTGTAACTGCCTTGGTAGACATGTATGCAAAATGTGGAAGCATAGACAAGGCACGTGAACTATTTGATAGAATGCCTGAAAGAAATGTTGTCTTGTGGACTGCAACGATTGTTGGATATGCACAAAATGGATTTGTTGAAAAGGCTTTAGACACTTTCAAGCAAATGAAATTGGAAGGCATAAAGCCAAATTCCACAACCTTTTCCAGCATCCTCCCTGCCTGTGCAAAATGGGGAGCTTTGGAACGGGGTATGGACATCCATCAAAGCATAACGGATAGAGGAATTTTGTTAGGTGTTGTACTTGCAAATGCCCTGCTTGACATGAATGTAAAATGTGGAAACATGGACAAGGCTCGTGAATTGTTAGATACGATGCCGCAAAGAGATGTGATCTCATGTGAACAATCAACAAGCGCATATACAGGAGGAAGGGATTACTGATACAAAATTGAACGCTCACTCCTCAATCACAATTCTATGGTTTTACGAGATTAAACTAGGTCAATTAACCACCACATGTATATTTTTTGCAACATGAAATCAAAAACTAGGGCAATTTGAATCTACCTCCTGTGTGGGATTCCCTTTGATGCGGGTTTGATGTTCTTGGGGTTTGAAGTCACCATGGATGCCTACATGGGATTGCAATTCAAAAATCAATTCCTTGCCTCTTTTTTATTTTGTAATGGTTGCTGTCATCGGAATTACAACGAACTCAAGCACTTTTTTGAAAAAAAGAAAATTTTCATTGCTAATGCCTTCTTCGTCAAAACCAAATGGGTCATTTCCGTCGGAATTACGACGAATGCGGGCATTTTTTCAAAAAAAATCAAATTTGGCCACAATAAACCTTCTCCATCAGAAACCTCATTCAGAAATCTAGTCCAAATGTATTAGTGCCTCAACTCACAATTACAAAATTACATCACACGATACAAAGATTGACCATCAGACCAATATAGTAATATACATGACATAACATGGATCTAAATCAAATTCTCACTCATACCCACTAGAAATCACGCCAAGATCAACCACAACACGCTACACCACCAAGAAATACTGCATAACATGAAGAACATCACCAGTTCAGCAAAAACACCAACAACTCGCATAGTGATCAATGTGGATCATCAAAACAAATAGGGCATAATTAGGAAACACTAGCAAGCATGTTAGAATCATCAGTAACAGCTACACCAACACCACTTATCAAATCTTCGTCGATCAACATCTGAACCTCAAGAATACTCAAATAGCATCAACTATTATGAAGAAAGATAACCTATGGAGAACCAAATCATGAACCTTCTACAATGAAGATACACAAGACCATCCCAAACAATCTCCCAAAATCTCAACTCAAGATCTGATCACACCGAAATATACCAAAGGAAATACTGAATTATGCAAAGCACTAATCAGAAAAAACAAACTGCAAACCAAATCATATGATATGATCAATTAAGCTTTCTAGATCATCAAAACTAATATAAAAGAATATAATGATACTAGAAATACTCCATGCACCAAACCGAAATCCCAATAACTAATTTACAAGCACCAGAGAAAGAATATGTTGACATCAATGACAACAACATATCCTAGCAGCAACAATGTCCAACAATCTCCCCCTTTAGAATTGATGCCAACATATGAATGTTAAAAAAAATCAATGCGAAGAAAGAATAAACATCTCCAACAGACTCCCCCTAAGATCAAGTAGATAAAATAGTTTTTCACATGCTTCTCTCCCCCTTTGACAGCAATGCCAAAGATCTCAAAATAGAAAACCAAACTTACTCTCCATCTTGGAATATAAATCTTGTAAAACACAAGATATCACTGATAGGGGGGTGAATCAGTGATTATAAACAATTTCAAATAGTGTGTGCAACCGATAATATAATGGAAAAACTCTAACAAGCAATTTGTAGAGCCCCTCCCTAATCAAGCTCTGGTTAACTTAGTTGACCATGGTTGACCATATTAATAAATGTTATAATTCAATAGGATGAGCTATGTTAGACGGATAGATTAGTGGGAAAAATAATTAAACCAGGTTATGGAATCATTTTACCTTGTGGTGCACATTTTGATGTGTTATGAATTTAGATCCTATATGATCCACTGATTTGATAATCTTGATATGACGTATGTCAGCTATCTTAGAATTTGCAGTACTTCTTTTTGATATTTGAAATTATGGATGCATGCTCTATAAATGATTTAATTCCATGTTTATGATGATGATGTCATTTAGTAGATTATTGTATGTGGATGTTATCAGATAATTGGATACTTGATTTTAATAAATAAAATTTTATGCGATGTCTAAATTGTATTCTTTTTGATAATATTATATGTGATTTTTGGAATTACTACTATGCAAGTGAGATGCGCAGGTAAATTATTCCATGTGACCATGGAAATTATTCGAAGAATCAAGCCTAGGTCTATGTGCGATTGTGAAGCCAAGGGTTGTCTATTTGGAGAGACAACCCCTCGTTTGTAAATGTGTTTTAATTTGTAAATGTTATGCTTGGATGTGTGTTTAATTTGGAAATTGTTTAATTTATCAATTCCAAAAAAAAAAGGGACATTTGCCATGTATGATTTAGGGATGTGTAATTCTTTTTGTAGTGTCACTTGACACATGTGTTGTAGGATGAGTCAGAATTGTCATGTCTCTTTTTGAGGAAATTTATTTTACCGATGCATATATTTTCAATTATCCTAAAATGGTCCCAAGTAAACCTTGGATAGGGAGCCATTAGAAGGGTCAACTTAGGGTTGACCCGTAGGTAAACTTTGTGTGAACTTCTAGGGGGTTAAACTAACTTCTAGGGTCAAGTCAACGGCATTTTTAGTGGGCCATATGATGTACCTATGGATGAAGGTCAAATTTAGCCATGTGTTCACTCTCTAGGGCATGTTTAAGCTCCCCAAAAATTGAGTTTTCCAAGTTGGCCAAATTTCATCTTTAGAAGAGCCTTCCTAGGTTAGTCAACCCACTTCATGAGTGTCATTTCTCTTCCCCATTCCATTTCCCCTTTTTGAGGTTCCTTGGTTAGGGAGTGTGTAAGGTATTGGGAAGACCAACCAATGAGGATCCTTCACCCTTCCCAAGTAGGTTGGAATGAGTGAGGGGTGGCTTCATAGGGAATAGTTTGGGAGAGAGAAGTTTGATCACCCACTCTCCATTTTTGGAAACTTAGATTTTGTTGAGTAATTTTAGGCAACTTTTCGGTAGAGGATTTTGGATAATTCTTGAAGGAGGAAGATAGGGGATTTTGGGCAACTCTTCTCCAAAGAATTCAACACCCTTTTGTTGGTAGATTTGAGGTTGGTTATTTTCTATTACTTGTATGTTTTTGTGTTGTTGAAAAATTTTGTTATAAGTTGATTTCAATGTGATTACTTTGTGTGTGGGAAGATTGTTGAAGTTCTTCCCTATGAGTTTTCCTTCTTTTGTTATTGTGTTTCCTTAAGTTTTATTTTTTGGGAGTTTTCAAGGTCAAACTCACCCTTGGGAGGGTAGAGTGGCCTTGGGTGAAGGGTTGTTTGACAGCCTTTGAGTGAGAGGCTCTCTTTGGAAGAGAGTTATTTTCAAGGGATTTTGTGACCCTTGCTGGATTGTGATTTGTTTATACAATGGGGGTCATAAAGGGGGTTTTGTTGGCTTGTATGCCTTGGGGGACATAAGGGATTATAGGGACAAGTTTGGAACTTGTGGATGTGTTTATTTGTAGCCTTGTTATGGCATTATGTTCTCTATTTGTAGAATTCTCCCCAAGGTACATAGTCCACCTTCACCCCATTTGAAAAGTCACATATGTGATGTAGTGTAATCCTTGGGTTGGGAATGTCTTTTGTTGTTATGAGTTTTTTGTTATATGTGTTTGAATGTGTGTTTCCCGTCTAGCCTTGATTCTCCTAGCTCAGGGGTAGCTTCTAGTAAGCCTAGGTTGGGAGGTGAGCCTCCATGGCCACAAACTTCAAGTTCTATTGGAGGTTTTGCTTGGGAAAATATTGGAAGGAAAAGCTTTGAGTGGATCCTATCGTTATTTGTATTAAGAAAATATATGTATTTGGGAAGCCCTCATTTAGTAGAAATGGGAGGTTTGATTTTTTAATCTTCCTATTTTAGTGAAGGAAACCATGATGTAATAAACATATTTATTTGATTAGTTCATTTCAAGGAATAGAGATGTATTTAAAGGCTTTTGAATTATTTCATTTTATTATTTATTGCAAAAAAAAATGAAAAGAAATTTGCTTATGTTTATTAGATAATGAATAATATGCATGTTGGAGATGGAAAGAAAAATAGTTGTATATTTGAGTAGTTTCATTTTTATGTTAATCTGCAAAAAGAAATAAGTGTTAAAAATGCAGAAAGAGAAAATACTTTTAAATGCTAGATTTGAATCTTCTACAGGTTTGGTCCTTGATGTTGTTGATTTAATAGATTTTAAAGAAAAGTTAGTTGCAGCTGTAACTAAATCCATTACTGCTATATTTTATTATTATGGAAATGCATGTAAAGTAGAAAGTAAATAAATCTAGATATGGTTACTTTAGACCTAAAGTTATCATTATGATATTGTTAGAAAGAAAATTTATCCTATTCTGTAAAAGCAAGTATAGTGGAAAACATAAAAATCTAGATATTGTTATCAATAGCATACTATGTGTATTAAAGAAATTAAAATTTATTCTACTCTGTTTAAATAAAATTATTCTGCTCTAAGCTATGAAAATGCAGATTAACCATGAAAATATATATGTATATATATCCTCAACAATATATATCGCTATCTAAGTAAATACCTAATGATTTAAATGAAATACTAAGTTGCATTATTCTTCAAAAAAAAAAAATCATTAAGTTTGTGCATATAATTGTAAGATTTATTTAATCTGGTTAAATAAATCAGCCTTTCAAATAGATTAAACATATGGACATAAGTATATGAATTTAAAAATACATGCATATATATATATATATATATAACCTAAATAAAATATATGTGTATATTTTAAAAATGTTACCAAAAGTCTACATATGCCTTATTGCCAAAAACATTTGAATATATTTTGTATATAATATTTTATAACCATTATTTATGAGTGTTTTTTGGCATCATATCCAAGATCATATGTGTGTGAAAGACTATAGTAATAATAGTTGGGTTTGTGCAGCCATAAGTAGTAATCTCAAAACTACGAAAGAATCCTTACACGGAAATTCCAAAAATAACAAGTTTTCAGAGTTTTATCTGTGGATTGTGAACTACAGCAGTGGGTATCTTTACTTGGAGCTCAGAATGGGTGGTAACCTAAATAGGAACGAGCCTCCAGGATGTGAGAATTGGAAGAGTGAACGAAAGGTCTGGAGAAGGCTCCACAAACATAGCTTCACTGACTATATGGAAAAGCTTCATGGAAGCAGAAATTTTGTGTCTTACGGTTTTGCTAAAAGCTAGAGTAACAACAGAGTCACCCTATTTGGGGAGATTTGGAAAATCGATGAAAACATGATTGTAGAGGTCATGGGGCTCAAGACGAAGGGGACTAAATTCTACAAGGATCAGAAGTATGTAGCTGAAGCTTTCAAAAACTTCCCAAAGTCGGAGGATGAGAAGGGCAAGCTTGCGAAGAAGGACAACATCTCCTACTACACTCCCCAGTAGGTAAAGCCTTTCTAGCAAAAATTTCTTAGGGCTTTAATGGAGTATTTGACTGTGGATGGTAGATTTACAAAAATTTATAACTATCATTTCGCTATTCTGAACCATTTCCGTCATGGGGCTAAAATATCCCTACCCTTCTATTTAGCGTCCTCTCTAAACGAGAGCCTTGCATACCATGCTAAAAAGCCTAATTCTTACCCTTTAGCCCACCAGGGGCTCATTCTGCTTATATATGAACATCTTAAGGATAAGACTAGGGCAACCAAGGATGATCCTTTGATCATTAATGCTCATATATCTAAGAGCTACAAAGACTTTGACTTGAATGGGGATCAACCCAGCACCCCTACCCACAAAAAAAGGAAAGTTGAAATAGAGCATGAGGAAAAGGAGGTGCATTGTGATGAAGAAGAGGAAAAGGATAAGGACACTGATACTAAAATGGAGCAAAATAAGGATGAGAACTATGGTGAAGGGGAGGAAGGGGGTAATTCTAAAAACCCTCACTCTAACCCTAAGGGTTCAGAAAGTGAGGATGATGCTCTGAATCCTAACGAGTATGACAACTCTAACTCTGAGGAGACTAAATAGGGCAAGGACTCTGCGAACACCATCTTGGACACTACCCGCAACTGCACTCTGGAATTCTTCAATTTCTAGATATGGGTTGTCGAAAACATCACCAGTATGCAGGGTAAGCAAAGGGAGTTGGAAGATAAGATTAATAAGCTGATTAAGATGTTTGACTCTGGGAAACAGAATGAGGATACAGAAAATAGTGAAGCTGAGGAGGAAATGGAGATTGAGGACTGGTTGGAGAAAGATCCGATCAAAGGGGACCTAAAACATTTGGAGGATGTTATTAGAACTCTGAAAGAGCAGGTGGAGGAGGACAAAGACAACATCAACACCCGGATCGCTTATAATGAGAAGGCTTTGAAAAGCCTTATGAACCACAACCTCCAGGTCCTTAAAGTTTCTTCCTAGAATATGAACGCATTGGTGGATCATTTGGAAAGGAAAACCCAAGATAAGAACCTGGTAATTATAGAAGATGCTCCAACTTCCAGCCCCACCCACCAGAACCCTAGGCGCAGAACTAGGCAGACCCCTATTGGGAAGGACACCAAAATGAAAGAGAGTCAACTTGGATAGGAAAACAATGACCTAAGGGAAGCGGCCAAGGCGATGATGCTCTTGGTACAGAATGCTAAGGAAACTATGAAGAGTTTTTAATTAAATTGTAATGTTGGGCTTGGGGCCAATTTCTTGCTGGCCTCTTGATGTCCCTTTCTTTGCTGCTGGTTTTTTTGTTGGTCTTTTGTAGCTGTCTTGTTTTGTTTCCTTCTTGAATATCTTTCGAATGTAATCAGGTTTTGGGTCCCTTAAAACCTGTTTTTACTTAATCAAAAACATATATATATATATATTACCAAAAAAAAAATTAAATAATAAAAAAAAAAAAAATTTAAAAGGGAGCTCAAACTCCTAGGCCGAAGCCCTTGCGAGCTGCCGCTGTTGGCTCGGGCCCCTCTATGGGCTGAGACCCACAGGGGCGCTCAGGGCGCCATTGTGGACCGTGACCCGCAGGGGCAGCATTGCTACGAGTGGCGACCCCCAGTGGTGGCCTCAGCTGCCACTGTGGCCATCGCCACCTCCTCACACCTTTTTTAGCAATAAACCCTTTGGCCCTCATTGGCCCTTGCTTGGCCTCCTCCGCCATGGCCGCCACACTTGCACACACACACGTTTGGCAAACAAAAGAAAAAAAAGGGTTGGAAGAAAAGAAGCCCTAACCCAATTTCGGGTTAGGGTTAGTTGTTGAAAAGAATTAAGAATAGGGTTAAATATAAGGATAAACAAACCCTAGTTAGGGTTCAAAAAAAAATATAATAATAGTATTACTAAAAAGAGGGGGAAATTTGAAATAAAAAATAAAATAAAATCTCATATAGTTAATTATTAGGAAGATTATTTCTTCAATGGATATGGGGTTAATATTTTTATATGGAACCTATATAATTAGCCTGTTTTATTAATGGATAAATAAATGTTTATATATATATATATATATATATATATATATATATATATAATGATGTTTAAGTTAAATTTCTTTTGTGAATTCTAATATTGGAAACTATTAAAAAGTAAAACGTTTATTTTAACCTGTAAGACCAACATTGGCTGAATATTAAATAGTTCAAATTTAATATTCATAGGGGATTAAATTTGACTTTAATGTGAAATAAATTTAATAGACAAATATTATAATTGTTTTGGTTAACTTTATTAGCCAGCTTTAAAAGCTTTATTTTGTTCACCCTATTAATTAATGTTAATACACTGAGCTTGAAATAATATTGATTTAACAGAATTCTAGGCTTATTTAAGTTATATAAATACATTTTAGAGATTTTAATTGGGTTACTCTAATAATGGAGGTTTTTATATGATTATCATTGGTTTTGTGAGGAGGTATTGTAGTAGAATAATATCTTTTTCTAAAATAAGTGAATGATCATGATCTTGCAAATTTATTTAACCCAAGTGGAACCTTTTATTAAATAATTTAATTATTATAATAATGTTTGGCACTTTAATTCTATTTGCTCAATTAATTAATATTAACACATTGAAATCGTGTTAATTTTGAATTAATAGGTTTACGAATTAATTAAGTTATAAATGAAGAGATTATAATATCAATGAATTGGGAAACTTGATATTAGATAAATAACTGATATTGATTCAAGAAATTGTATTAATGTCAATTTAGTAGAAATTGGGTTATGTTAATATTTTAAAATGTAACTAAAATTGAAGAGATATTTGAGCGAATTTAATTAATATCAAAAAGGATATTGTCCCTATAAAATCAATTTCTTTTGTATGATAATAGGAGTTATCATAATGGTTACATAAGTAAAATCAGATCCTGTCACTTAGGAGTTAAAATTGAAACCTAAGACTTCTAGTTAAATTTTAAACCAATGCTCACTTTAGAATCCCATTTTAATATAAAATTAAGATTTTGTTTGGAACAACTTGTTAAGTTGTCACATCTAATTAAGCATTGGTTGCATGTAATTAAGTGTTCAAAAAAAAAATTGTTGTTGTGTTTTTGCCCAAAAGTTGGGCATGACACAATTACACACAAGAGCACATAACATCAGATATACAAGGAAAACCCAATGTGGGAAAAACCTCTATGAGAAATGTTGTTGGAGATCTACTGCTCCAATCCAGCCTCACAATGAAAATAATTGTTAACAAATATTTAGGGCACCAACCCCTGCACCGTGCACCCACTCAGTGAAATATAATGAAATATAAAATAATACAATGATAAACACTTGTTACAAATGAGTTTTGTAACACGTCCAACCAATTCTCTCTATAGGTTTAACTCTCCTTTGTCTCACTATTGTTGTCTTATCGGTTTAGACATTGTCGGTTCAATAGACTGTTATGTTCTGCAATAGTTTAACAGTAACCTCAACCCTTGTCAGTTACACCTTTCTTACTGGTTCTTCTTCAACACTCAATCGCTTCAATATTTTGCTATCACATTCAGACTGGTCGATTCTCACCCTTGAAGAGATTCTCTTTCTCCTCAATATTTCAACCAACATCTTCTTACATCTTCAATCTGCACATTTATACTCTCGTTTTCCTGCCAAAACAAAAAACTTAAACTTCACGCACTTAGGGTTTTCTTCACCAACCATGATCTGTATCAAATCGGATCTCATCTTCCTGATTCAACAACTTGCAATAGTTCAACAAAAAGTTCTGCCCTTTTTTATTCTTCCAATAAACATTTACTATTTTTAGCAAACTGGATCATGTTCATCGACCTTGACTTTGTTGATCATAATAAATTATCTAGCAGTTTCCTTCTCCAAATCAACAAGCTATCAGATGTCCTAATTCGGTCATAATGTCAAAGAATAAAATATCTTCCCTTCGATCTGATTTGAGCCGCAATCTTCTGTAACCAATCCGTGATTTTTGTAGTCGACATTTAATACCGACCTAGTCGGAAACTACCTCGTTGATGCACCATTCACCTACCATTGCATGTTGGCCACCTGGAGTCCACATGACATCTCTGTCAGCATCCAACTCACTTGACTTTATTGGTTCAAACTTGGTCACCGACTGAACATGCTACCAGTATACACTAACCAGTTAACCTTCATATCATGCATTTATGTGTTCTATTGGTTAGGACATGCTATCCTAGATCGCACTTACCAAACCACAAACCACAGTCTCCATCATTTACCAGTGTCAGTTTTCAACCTTATCTCTTTGCTTTCTTACCAATTGACATCAGCATGCCAACAATCTCCAATGTTGGTAACAACATCTTGCATATCGGTTCCATCCAATATCGGTGACATGCTATACCAGTTGACATCAATGACAACACAATGCCAACAATCTCCCCCTTTGGCATTGATGTCAACAAACATATTATCGGGTTAACCTCCATAATTCGGGCTCACAATATGCACTATCTCCAACTATGTTATTTCTCCCCCTTTGACAATAATGACAAAGGGCAAGGGCAGGTTCTCCCCTTTTACAGGTAATTATTGACCTACTACACTCTATCTCCCGGTAGGCCAGACTACCTTCCACTTCACCTGGAGGTCCAATTTGTGATTTTATTTTAGTACAAATTGAATTGACACTGAAACAAGCACAAACAAGGACGGATGAGCACATTCTCCCCCTATGAAGTTACTCTCTCAGTGAAGTTGATGGTGAATGTGGTAGATAAACAAATTGAATAGACAACTTCCCAAAGTCTCAAACCAACTGGTACTGCCACACACAACACCTAATCTCCCCCTGTGTCAAGCTTATGGTTCAAGAGTCAAAAAGTATGGTTGTGAACTCCCCCTAAACCACATATCTCCATACACATTTAAGTGCATAAAACTGGTGAGACAACTCCTAACTTGTGTCTTATATACTCAAATGTGTTTACGTGTAGAGGTTTTGTGAAGATATCAGAAAAGTGTTCACTTGTAGGAATATATTTTACCTTTACCTCTTGCTCTACAACCTTCTCTCTAAGAAAATGGTATTTGATGGCAATGTGTTTTCTCCTTGAGTGCATAACTGGATTATTTGAAATGTTGATTGCACTTGAGTTATCACACTGGATTGAAATAGGGTCAAATGTTTCTATCTAAATATCCTTGGGTGTTTGTTTCATCTATAACACCTGAGAACAACATGTAGAAGCAACAATATATTCTTCCTTAGCAATAGATAGAGAGACTGGATCCTGCTTCTTGTTGTGCCATGAAACTAACTAGTTTCCTAAAAAGAATGCTCCACAGCCTGTAAAGTGAAATCTCCTTGCTTCGGATACCATAAGCCATAATTAAGTACTCCTCATAGGTACCTGAAGATTCTTCTAACTGCATTCTCATGTGACTATTTAGGTACAACTTGAAATCTTGCCACCATACATAGTGCCTGCACTATATCCAGTCTTGAAGCAGTAAGATATAATGTACTACAAATCATGGATATATACAAGGCCTAGTCCACTTTTGGTGACTCATCAACCTTGTTCAAGTTGCATCAGGTCATCATGGGGGTACTTACCTATTTATTGTCTTCCATTTGGAACTTCTTCAACATATCTCTGACATACTTGGTTTGAGAGATAAATATTTATTTGTCTTGCTAAGAAATCTACAAACCAAGAAATTATGACAAATATCCAAGCATTGACATCTCAAACTCTAATTGCATCTGATCAGCAAACTCTTTACACAAAGTATCCTTGTTGCCCCCAAATATTATATCATCCACATACACAACAACAATCATCATGTGATTTCCATCTGCTTTGATATATAGATTACTATCTGCACTTCCCTTTCTGAAACCTTGCTTCTTTAGATACTTATCTAACCTTGAATACCATGCTCTTGGAGCCTCCTTTAAACCATACAATACTTTTTTCAATCGGCATAAAAAAAATTTCATCATCATGCAGTAGAAAACCTTATGGTTGTTCTATGTAGACTTCTTCTTCCAAATTACCATTCAAGAAAGCAAACTTACCATCCATTTGATATACCTTGTATCCTATGAAGGCAGAGAATGCTAAGAACATTCTAATAACCTCAAGTCTTGCAACCATTGCAAATGTTTCTTCAAAATCAATTCCTTCTACTTGAGAATATCCTTTGCACACTAACCTTGCTTTATGCCTGACAATCTTACCATCTTCATTCATCTTGTTCTGGTAAATCCACTTAGTACCTGTAATGTCACCAAAATGTAATGGTGGGTGAAAAATGTGTGAATGGGAGATCAAGAGGAAAGCTACCCTTTCCCTCCAAGGAGAGATGAGAGTTTCACTACGGATTTCCCTTCAAATACTTTTCACACAATTACATTGGAAGAGGGGGAAGAAATTAACTAGATTCAACCTCCAAAAAAGAAGATAGAACTCTAAATTAAATGAGAATGATAAGTTAATCCCCTCTTCTATTTGGAATGGAAAGGAATTGATTGAATTATGTATAGAAACTAAATGCAAAAAGTGACAAAGAACTGATTATAACTTGAGATCGAAGTGTGGGATGAAGTTGTGCACCTGGTGTTGAACACTATATTTGAAAATAAAAAATATATAAAAAATGTATATTCCCATAAGCGTGAAGACTGAAAGATGTTTTCGGCCAGCAAATTGTATCGAGCACTGCAAAAGAAGTTTCATCGAAAGAGTATTTTCATCGAAATGAGGTATGTAAAGCACTGAACAAAAGTATTTCGGCAAAAGGTCACTTTCGATGAATGTAGAAAATCACTCATCGATACTCTAAGTTTCATCGAAAGGCAAAAAGGCAAAAGTAATTTCGAAGGAATATCATTACCGAAGAAACTCATAAAGCATTCATCGAAACGCAAGTTTTCATCGATGACATAATGTCAAACAAAAGCAAAGGTGTTTCATCGATAAAGGAGGATATAGATGAAAAAGGAATGTCGATGAACATACATGGGCCCTCACCGAAGAAAGAAACTCATCGAAAGAATGATTTCGATGAAACTTGCGAGTGACTTATCGAAAAGGAGGTCTATCGATGAAAGAATGATTTCGATGAGTCTTGAAAGTGGCTTCTCGACATGGGCTATTCATCGAAACAATAGTATCGAAGAAAATGGGCTTTCGATGAAGGATTTAAACACTCGGCCGAAGACAAGGGTTTCATCGATAACTTGAAATGTGATCACTTTGAGCGAACTGTACTTCCCGCGAAAGAGTTAAAGGCCCAAGTGAATAATGTCACATCTGCAATTAAGTTTGAACACTTGAGTAGCCGTTGTAGACACAGAACATTAACTATGCACAAGTTGCCCATACGATTACAGTTGAACTGATTGAATTTTCATAAGAACCAGATCAATGCTAAAAAACTGAAAATTGCGGAGAGCTTGTGGAAACTTGCGAATGATAACCAGAAGAGTTGAGCATTTCTCCAAGTAAGTGTTGTTTCTCATATTTGCTGTAATCATGGAACCTTCGTCTTCTTCTTCTAAAAAGAGTAGGAAAGGAAAAGAGTTAAACCCTGAAGAGAAGCCCAAGAGACAAAAGAAGGAAGGAAGAGCCCTGACTCAGGATTTATTAGACCAATGTCCCTCATCTAGTGTAAGGTCCAAAAAGATCAAAAGTGAAGAAGAAGGATTGGAGGATAGGTTTGAAAATCTAGGAGATATTTAGACTGAAATCAGAGGACATGAGTTATTCTTATTTAGTTACAAAAGAAGGGACGCTCCTGAACCCATAAGTAATCTATGGAAGAAGAACTTAGGCAAATTGGTAGTCCCAAATGTGTTTGTAGATGTAGAATTAATGAAAGCTCTGGTAGATTGTTACAACCCAAGAACCAAAACCATATGTGATTACAGAGGGAATACATTAGTAGTAATTAACAAACAGACTATTGATATGGTGTTTGATTTGGACTGGGAGGTGGAGGAGAGTATCGATATGAAGAAACTTTCACAAGAATTCTTTAGTTTGGAAAACATCTACAGGACTTGGAGGCTACCTATTCACAGGCCAAAAGTGGGTGGGTCATTTATTCCATTCAGCAAAGATGAAAAGGTGCCGTTTGATGTCAACCATTTCCATCCTTATTTTAAATATACCTACTATGTTGTAGCTCAAGTATTAGGCCTAGAGGCTCATCCACTCATGGATATTGGGGTTATGGTTCTGTGTGCTGATTTACAGTCAAAAGACCCTAGGTCATTTGATTTTGCCACTTATGTTGCAGATGCTTTAAATCATGGATTGGAAAAGTTGAAAGGGGACCTTGTGAATGTTCATTTTTCATTGTATTCCTTGTTAATGCATATCATTCTTTATTCTGGACAAGAGATTAATTTCTGGTCAGATGATTTCTGCATTCGATCCTATGATAAAAATGGTTTGAAGAAGCCAGTTCAGTTATGGGTATCTGCATGGGACCAGAGGTTCATGAACAATCAGTACTAGCACTTTCAAGAATATTTTGTGAAACCTCTTAGTGCAGCTTTTGGGCAACATAGGAATTACACTTTGTCCCCTGAAATCAAGAGATTCCTCAGACCAAGGGACTTCTCTCTAGAGTCACAGATTGATCATAATTGGGGTGATTGGTATTGCCATAACAATCACACAGAAATCAGGGTATTTGGATATGAAGGAAAACCCCACATGCTCCCAATTACAGTGCCAAACAGGGTGGCTAGCCTGGAGATTATAAGACAATTGTCTATTGTCAGTGCTAAACACCTTACAGATTCTGGTAAACAATCCATTGTTCCAGGTTTATTGGTTTTTTCTGATTTCATTGTTAAAAGTTCAAAAAGTTATCATTTACTGCAGAACAAGTTAGACTACTATGGCATGACTCTGGATGAACCTAGAGAGAACTTCGACCCTAAAGGATATATAAAAGCTGCCAGAGTATCACAAAAACTCAAAGCCGGAATACATGTGGCCAAAATGCCAGATGACCTGATTAAGAATCTTGAAAGAGAGGAGGCCAAAGCTTTGAGAGAAAAGAGTGAGTTAGTTTGGGAGGCCTACAAATGGAAAAGGGCAAGGGGAATGATAGATGGAGACCTAATTGGAAATCTCCAAGATCCTCTTGAAGTGGCTAAAAGGCTGCTTCAACATGAAGCAGAAATCATGCATAGAGTGCCTTCGCAATTCCTTCATTTCATTAATACTGAGAAGGATAGTCAGCCCCTAGCCCACATGTCACCAAAATCGACCGCCAGTAGTATCCCAGCTGATTCTCCTAGAGAAGATTATCCTCCTAGTTTCGAAGCAGAGATGAATATGGACACTGGTGAAATTAACATCAAGGATGTCGTCGATATAAGGATGACTGAGCATGAAGATTTTGTTGCTGATGATGGATTCACCTCCTCTAGGGAATTTCTTTCATTTTTATACCAATACAAAGGAGCTCATGTAAAACGAAGCATGGCTGGAAGACCAGAGGAGGAACAGATGAAGAAATTGCAGGATGAGATTGATGTCCTCATGAAGGATATGACTCCTGAGAAAGGGAGGAAATTACTGAAAGAGGCCGGTGTAATCATCTTCTCTGGTTGGGATATAAACTCAACACTTTTATTTGACGGCTTCCTGAAGAAACAAGACTTAAATCAATAGGTGTTGCCTCTGGAGATAGACAAATTGTTCTTAGGCTCTGGATATGATCCAGACAAGAAAGCTCTCCTACAATGGGCATTATATCCAAAGGGGAAGAGGCCTATCATTGTAGACATTGAAGAAACCTTTGGGCACCTCATGGTTCATCAGGTTGGTAAGATAGACCCTAGGGTCACTACTAAACTCAACTTGGATGTTGCTAGATTGAACCTAGACCAGACAGAATTTTTGGTCAGAGAAAACGTCACATATAAGGGGTTATATGAAAAATCTAAAGAGGAGAATCAAAAGTTGTAGGCAAAAGTATTGCAACTAGAGACAAGGACTCCTATCAGTGATTACACCTCATACCCCACGGGACGTAGCTTGGACGATGTCTCTGATGCTCTGTACTGGAAGTATCAAGCAGAAAAGGCCAATAAAAGCGCAGAAGGTATCCAACAAAGGATGGACAAACTGGTCAACGACATCATAGGACATCGGTTTAACACCATGCTCTTGCAGGTTGAACCATATTGGAAAGTATATAATGGAACGATAAAAGCGTTAACAGAGCATGAGAGGTTAAAAGCACGATTGCATGAAGTACTAAATAATGTCGATGTCTTGACGCCAGAGGAAAAAGCTGAGGGGACTGCGTATATGGAGAATCATGTCAAACTTGAAGATACGCTGAGAAGAGATCTGAAGGAGTTGGATGATGAGAAACCTATTGGAATGCCCTCTGTCTACAAAGAAGGAGAAGTGATATCCCTGGAGGATTTGCGAAAAGAGCTCGTCAGCGTCAAGGATTGGGCCTTGTCAGAAATAGATCGAAGTAAAGATATGGCCCCTACTGTCAATCAGATAATATTCAAATATCTGTCGCTGGGAGACGAAGTGAAGAAACAGACTGCTCGGATCAAAACCTTTAAAGACGATGAC
Organism: Cryptomeria japonica; assembly: GCF_030272615.1. Lineage (NCBI taxonomy): Eukaryota > Viridiplantae > Streptophyta > Pinopsida > Cupressales > Cupressaceae > Cryptomeria > Cryptomeria japonica. The sequence continues at coordinate 523,346,936 of NC_081408.1, read as the reverse complement.
TACATTCATCATTTAGGACTTCTAAATCTATTTCTGCTTAAGTTTGTTAGAAGCACTCAAACTAATGATTAGTGTTTCGAAAAGTCATGTCTCTTCATGAAAAGTCTTCATCCTCATATATATATGAGAATGATTTTTGTAATATAGGGCGATAGTGATTATATAGGATGAAGGTAGCGAAAAATGACAGCCTGTAAGTCTTCTGTATACGAACTATAATGGAATACAAATTTTGATCAACTATTTCTCTGCATATGTGTTGTGGATCATTTCATTTTCTTTTGGCAATCGTCTATGATATTGTCTGATAAGATAAGGTTATTCATGTTCTTAAGATCAGATCTATGTTTTATATTATAACGTTGCAACAAAAGTTTTGCTTGCGGATTGTGATTGTTCCTTGCAAAGCTTAATTGACTGGTCCCTTAAGGGTAGGGTTAAATTCACTCAATCAGCATATGATATAAGCATTGATTTGGTTCCAAAAGAAATAATAACTGACAGGTTCATAAAGGGATGAATTAAAAAACTATCTCACAGGTTCGCACCATAAGTCCTAAAGAAAAGTGTAATGACTCTGTAACCCAAACAGTGAAGAAGGCACTGGCTAAATTACAAGTTGCACTCATCATTTCATTCATAATTGAGTATTTTAATAAGCAATAGAAGTAATTAAGAAACATAAAGCAAACAGTTATTACAAACAACAATCTTGAACTCATCTGCTATATCTCCATTCAAGGAACTCATGCCATTTCAAGATCAGGATATATCAGATTAGGATAATAAATCTGCTATAAAAAGCACTGGTAATTGGAGACATTCAGTGAATAGGTATACCTGCCTAGGTCCTGCAGAGCCGAAAGTGAGAGAGTTAGCAACCAAACAGGTTCACTCTATATGTTGGCCAAGTCAATTGGAGGGTTTGATCATAGGAGTTGGCATTTCCTTAGAACCTATCCAATCTGTTGATTTGAGACCCAACACCTGGATCTGGCAATAATATGTCAAGATGATGCCACCTTGCAAACTTAAGGAAAATTTGCCTGGACCATGGCCGGAATGTACGCGGTCCTCTGAAAAATCCTCAAAACAAAAAGGGTTTTTCCACCTCTACAAATGAAGTCCAAATCTGAAAGTACAGTTGCACACTTGTAGCCTACACACAGAAAAGAGAGGAAAATGGGTTGGGATTATGGGTTTGCCTTCAAGTCAAACCCCAGTTTTGGAATTAACCAAGTAATGAAATAAAGTACTTGCAAGTAAATGTAAATGAAAGACTATAATGTAAATCACCTCAAGGGGGTTGTAGATAGAATGTAGGTATATTTTCTTATGTGGAATTGAATGTTGGAATGAATCTCCTCTTCAATAGTTGAATCCTTGACTTGAATGCAACACCCATCCTTGAAGGGAGACTTGAGAATGCTCAATGCTACAAAGGGATGCTTGAGTGCTTTAATTCTCTTGAACGCTTGATTGCAAATTTTCACCTTATTGAACTTATCCCACTTCTGCAAATGAGAGGGAAAATGCAACTTAAATACTTGTCAATTAGGGTTAATGAAACTTATTTTTGTCACAGGTCAACATCAAGGAAGGGTCATGCCCCAAAATAGGGTAGGGATAGGAGAACCACGCCCCTATCTTAGGGGACAGGGGTGCCACACCCCTACCCTGCCATTGTCCCCAAGGTAGAGTCCAGATAGGGTGGGTGCGGAGGGCAAGGGAGAAGCAGTTTTCAGGGGATGAGCAGGTGCCGGTCTCCGATTGGGCTAGGGGATTCAATTTCACATGCATGGGGACCCTAATGCGGTTGAAAATTAATAGGGTCACAATTTATGACACTACATTTAGCCCCCACTTTAGTGGGAGTATGAGTGTACGCCAATACTATCGGTAAAGTACAAGGAAACAAGATTGAAAGATGTTTACCACGTCAAGGAGGCAAGATGCCCCAAGCCCCCAGTGGACTTAGGATCTTACAACTTTAATTGACAAAGTAAAAGGGAAGATCGAGAAGGGGAAAACCATGAATGCAAGAGCAACATTCCCCTCAATATGAGTCATGAAAGCAAGGATGCCAAAGATTACAAAGAGAAACAAAGTACACTAAGTGATTCTTTAGTACCAAGAAGGAAAATATGAGCGGAGTATATTCCCCCACATTAAAGCGATTGCGCACGCCTTATCGGGAGAAATTGATTTAAGGTAGGATACACCCAAGAGAGAGAGAAGAGAGGGAGCATGTTATCCCAAGGATTTAGCCCCCAATAAAGGAATAAACTCAAGGATAATGAACACAAAACACGAGGTAGTTTCACTTTCCTCAGGGTCAGTATGTTGTTTGATAACTCATGTATATCATATATGTATGTGCATATAATAATTGTCATTCCCCAAAGAAGGACACTACCTTGGAAGAAAGGGAAGAGAGGATGTCTTTCGATTCAACATGAAAGAGACCAAGAAAAGATCTCAATGCTTTGCATCATCCCCAAGTAGACATTAAGGGGATAATAGAAGAACAGGGATACACATAGAAGAATGGTCACAAAACAGCAAGAAAGGAGAGAGAGAGAAGATCTACAATGCTAATATTTCTAATCTAGCATGACATCTACCTCCCGATCTTGCTGATTACTAGTTTGAGAAGGTGGGCGACAGGCCAGAGGACTGACATCGAGCACAGTAGATGGAGCTATAAAAAGATCTAAACAATGACTATGCTCATGTTGTAAGTCACTTTGTTCAATTCTAGGAGCTAGGATTAGGGTTTGTGAAAATTCAGTTGATAAATGCTTGTCCACATTAACATATTCATACTCACTATCAGAAGCATTAGGAGTTGTAGTGCCATCATGAATAAAATTTCTACCCATTTCTTCATCAAAGTTTAGAGAAAGAGGAGCAAGAACACAAATAGGAGTAAAACCATCACATGTTTTATGCAACTTATAATTTGGAGATGTAGGTTGAACATCTTGCTTAGGAGAAAAGGGAATCATGTAAACTATTAGAGTCTTAGGAGATTAAGTATTTTGAAGGACAACTTCACGAGCTCAAACACGAAGTCTTCATCAGCGTTCTCTCACACAATGATTCCGTCAAGTCTTAGTTGAAGGTTTAAAAGGAGGAGGAACACTTGAAAAAGTAGGAATGTTTCTCTCCTTGATAGTTGAAGGTTTAGGTTGAGGTATTTTAGGTTGAACAAGAGGAGAAGCAGGTATCTTCTCTCGATAAGAGGAAGGAGGTGGAATTATGTGATATGAAAGAGGAATATTAGGTGTAGGAAGGATACCGGGTCCATCATGAGGAGGAGGTATAGGTCTAACCTTAGGAGGAATATTTTTGTTCTTCTTAGGAGAAGGTATAGTGCCATCCATAAGAATAGGTTGACAATCTTCCTTAGGAAGGAGATTAGTTCTATTCATGAGGGGAAGAACCTCATCTTCAAGTATGATAGGAATGTCAAGTACTGGGGATGTAGGTTGACTTAGGGATAAGATCATATCTTTCTTCCATTTTTTATAAGATTGAAAAAGAGCATCACTCCTTGATGGAAGAGATTGAAATTGCTTTAGCCAAAATAAATCAATAGGAACACCTAGGATTCTTTCAAATGGAAGAAATAAGCTATGGTTCATGGTTATGATTTCTCCATTGTGAGAAAATTTCAAACACTTGTGGATTGGAGAAGAAATGGCCTTCATGGAAAATAGCCAAGGATAGCCCAACTTCACACAGAATTGCTCAGAAGATGGAATGATAACAAAGTTAACATCCATAGATTTATTATGAACTTCAATAGGAAGAGTGATAGAGACAATGGTAGGACAAGAGAATCCATCAAATAACTTCTTAACCACATTAGAAGCATCATATATTGGTTTATGCAATCGTAAAGTGAAAAGATACTCTTCAGTGATGATATTAACCATGCAAGAGGGATCAATAAGGGCACCACGGCAAGGGATATCCTTAACTTTTGCAACTATGTATAAAGGGCCATTGGATGCTCTAATGGTCTCACTAGAGTCAAATTTAATACAAGGATCCTTAGGCATATCTTTTTTTTCTACCATATTTACCAAGTTCAGAGCCATAGAGGTGAATTCCTCAGAAGAGAAATAATTAGGCACAATCTCAATAACGTTAGAGGTATGAGAAGGCAAGGGATTAGTGAAAATGTTAATATTTTGATTAGAAGGAGCTACTAATTTATTCCCTTTATCATTCACACCTACCACAGATATAGTATTATTATCAATAAAATCTTGAATCTTATTTTTCAATGTGAAACATCTCTCAGTACCATGATGAGGCTGACGATGAAATTGACAAAAAGAATTGTTATCAAAATAAGGGGATGCAAGTTTAGAAGGACCAATTGATTTTACAAGAGGAATTTTGATAACATTTCTTTGCAAAAACTGAGACATAATACTATGTAACAATTCATTCAAAGGAGCAAATTGTCTTTCTCTTTGGAAAATTTAGAAATAGGAGGCACACCTATTGTAGCATTCATATTGTTGTTGTTGATTGTATCATTGAACTTGATGAAGCTTTTTGTTGGTTTGAACTTCGGAAATGGTTGTTTAACACTCTCCCTCTTATCACTCATAGCCATAGGAGTGGATTGCTCCATTTGACTCATGGCCAGTTGATAATTGTGAAGTGTTGCGCACAACTGCGGAAAGGAAGTAAACTCAGACAAAAGAAGCTTTTCCTCGATATCTTTGTGCAAATTAGAAATGAAAATTTGTTGAATATCATTATCAGGTACATGAAATGAAATTTGAGCACAGAAATGCTTATATCTACCAATGAAATCAGTCACTTTTTATTTAACACCTTGTTTACAATGTATTAAATCAATCAAAGTGGTTTTAGGACCAATGTTGTTTTGAAATTGTTTGATGAAAACATTTGTCAGTTGTTGAAAGGAAGTGATAGAATAAGAAGGAAAAGAGAAATACCATTGTAAATCCTTATCTCTTAGCATTCTTGTAAACAATTTTGCAAGCAATCTTTGATCATAAGCAAAATCGGTACACAAGGTTTGGAATGTTTGACATGCGTAAGAGGATCACCTTTTTCATTATAGAGTTCTAAATGAGGAACCTCAACATGTTTAGGTGGCATGACTTTAACAATATCAAGAGAAACTGGGCTTGCAACATCAAAGGTGGGCACACTAATCTTGGATTGACTCATAGAAGCAATTTGTTGTTGTAAGGAATACACGGTTTGAGCAAGATTGTTAATTGTCACTTCAGTAGAAGAATTGATGTTAGACATAGTTGATTGGGAAGGTGGTGTGATGTTATTGAAATAAGGCATGGACTGAGAATAAGGTGGTGGGACATTATGATAAGTAGGCATAGGTGATGATTAGGTAGGAAAAGGGATACTTAAAGGAGGAACAAAGTTATTGAAGGAATTGCCCCCTTGTGTCACATTGATTGGTTGAGGAATAATAGGAATACTTATGGAAGACATAGGTAAAGATGGAGGATTAAATGAAGAAGAGGGATTTCCCCCATGACCAATGGTTGTAGGATTGACATTTTGAGTTGATGTAGCCATGATGTTGGACGTAAAAGTAGGAGTACTAGTCATAAGAGTAGTCAAAGGAATTGAAGGATTGACTTGCGTTGAAGGTTGTGAATAACCTAGGTTTCCGGCACAACTCGTGATAGGCATGACATTAGAATCAACAATATGTGAAATTCCATGCAATATATCAATTCCATTCTTATCACTTTGAATCATGAGTTTAAGGCATTCAATTAATGGAAGAGCTTCACTATTAGGGAAATCTTGGGACATCCATTGTTGAGAGTTATCGAATTGATTGTCCAATACGGAAATTTGATCTATAGAGACCCTAGTTAAAGCTTCTTCTTCATAATGGGATTCATCAATGGGGTGAATAGGCACATGATTAGGATGGGAAGAATCAGCATGATCCTCATTAAAGAAGTCACCCAAATTAGGCTCCATCTCCTTAGTAATTAAACCTTGGGAGGCCTTAATTCTAATGCTTCATCTAACGGGGACAGTGTAGGTAGGACTAATAGTGGTAAAACTAATGCACTAGAGGGAAAATTGAAATTTTAAATGTGGAACAAAGCTTACAAAATTGATTTATGCAAATTTTAAGAAAATACTGATTAAACAATTTGAACTTTGTTGGAAGAAGAGGATGACACAATTTCCAAAAATGAAAGGAAATTCAAATTTTAAAATTAGGGCCAAGGGAATACCACTTAATTTTAAAATCAAAATTTTTAAAATCAGGGCAGATTATAATTAACCTCTTGATTTTAAAAAAATCTTTCAAATTTGAAATGTTGAATTTTGGAGGTGTTTTCGATTCTAGAGGGATCAAAAATCGACAAAATCAACCAATCTTCTTGATTTAGGCTATTAAATACAGTCATAACAGTCTCCCAAAATTTCAGGAAAAAAAGTTGAGGACCTTGGCGGGAATGCACATGGTCCAACCAACTTTTTTTCAAAAATTTTAAGGATGAATATTATGATGATTTCAAAGCTAACCCCAAAATATTGGCAAATTTTACGATTTCTAGATGGGTGCAATTAAGGTTCAAATGTAAAAATAGGACCATATTAGGGTTTTGAAGAAAAAGATGAATTGAACTACAAATTTGAATAATGTCAAACCTAATAGATAGGGACATCTTGGAAAATGTTTAGAAATCTGATTTTAAATGAAATTGATTGAAATTTGCCCAAAATCCAATAAAATATGAAAATTAGGGTTTTATGACCTAACCACTTAATTTTGAAATTTGAATTGTAGGAATGAAAACAAATCTGAGAACAATCACAAATCTGAAAATCAAATGGAAATCCAATTTTTGCCCAAGTTCAAGATGATTTTTGAAAATTAGGGTTTCAACAAGTAACCACTTAATTTTGTAAATTTGATTTGCAAATTGAACTAGACAATGAGGAAATTGAATTTGACAAACAAAACAATTTTTAGATCTAAGATAACCACAAGCAATTTTTACAAATCACAAGTTCAATTTTAATGTTAAAAACTAGGGTTTTTAATTATTTAACCACTAAGTTTGCAGAAAATTTAAACTTGTAAATGAAAAATATGCAATTTTGTTCAAAGGAAAGCATGCAAGACGTCGGGTTCACCATAATGTAATGTCACCAAAATGTAATGGTGGGTGAAAAATGTGTGAATGAGAGATCAAGAGGAAAGCTACCCTTTCCCTTCAAGGAGAGATGGGAGTTTCACTACAGATTTCCCTTCAAACACTTTTCATGCAATGGCATTGGAAGAGGGGGGGGGGGGGCGCGCGGGAATCACTAGATTCAACCTCCATAGAAGAAGATAGAACTCTGAATGAAATGAGAATAATAAGTTAATCCCTCTTCTATTTGGAATGGAAAGGAATTGATTGAATTATGTATAGAAACTAAGTGCAGAAAGTGACAAAGAGTTGATTATAACTTGAGATCGAAGCATGGGATGAAGTTGTGCACCTAGATCTGGCAGTAATATGTCGATATGAAGCCGCCCTGAGAATTTGAGGAAAAGTTGTCCGGACCGTGGTGGGAATGTACACGGTCCTCCGAAAAAATCTATGAAACAAAAAGGTTTTTCCACCTCTACAAATGAAGTACAAATCCAAAAGTATAGTTGCGCACCTGCAACCTACACACAGAAAAGAGAGGAAAGTGGGTTGGGATTGGGGGTTTGTTTGTAGGTCAAACCCCAGTTTTGGAATTAACAAAGTAATGAAAGACTGTAATGTAAACCACCTCAAGGAAGGTTGTAGATAAAATGTTGGTAGATTTGCTTGTGTGGAATTGAATGTTGGAATGAATCTCCTCTTTAACGGTTGAACCCTTGACTTGAATGAAACACCTAGCCTTGAAGGGAGACTTGAGAATGCTCATTGTTGGAAAGGGATGCTTGAATGTTTGAATGCTCTTGAATGCTTGATCGCAAATTTTCACCTTATTGAACTTATCCCACTTTTGCAAATGAGAGGGCAAATGCAACTTAAATACTTGTCAATTAGGGTTAATGAAATTGATTTTTTGTAATAGGCCGACATCGGGGAATTTTTCTCACTCAATGTAGACTTAGGAAGGGTCCTGCCCCAAAATAAGGCAAGGTCAAAGGCACCATTCCCCTATCCTGGGAGGATAGGGGCACTACGCCCCTACCATAGGGGAGACAGGGGCACCACGCCCCTATCCTGCCCTTTTCCCCAGGGCAAAGTGTAGACAGGGTGGTGAGAAGGGCAAGGGAGAAGTAGTTTTGGGGGGTTGAGCAGTCTTCGATCTCCAATCAAGTTACGGGATTTGATTTCACATTCTTGAGGACCCAAATGCGGTTGAAAATTGCTAGGGTTGTAATTTTATGACACTATAGTACCAATGACATTCTTATCTATCGGTCTACGAACTAATTCCCAAGTCTTATTCTTTTCAATCTGTTGCATCTATTCTTCCATATAATCCATCCATTTGTCACTTTTGTTGTCCTCATTGAATGTCTTAGGTTCCATTTTAGTCATGAGGCAAAAATTTAATTGTTCATTGTTCTAAGCAAGTCTTCTTCTTGTTTGCACACCGTCACTTTTATTTCCTACAATCTACTCTTCCAGGTGATTTTTATGCACATATCTATTAGGAGTCTTGGTGGGTACTTCTTCTGGTTTACTTTCTAACTGGACCTCATCTTCATCACATGGATTATCATATCGGTTTACTTGTGCTTGTTTTCCTTTCTACGGATCTTCATCAACTCTTACATGCACACTTTCAATGACTCTTCTCAGTCTCTTATTGTAGCATTTGTAGGCCTTGTTGTGAGTAGAGTAACCCAAGAGAATACCTTCATCACTCCTAGAATCAAAACCACCCTTACCATCTCCATCTATCTTGATGAAGCATTTACTTCCAAACACTTTGAAATATTTAACTGACGGCTTCCAGTCATACCACAATTCATATGGTGTCATTTTGCTATTTGTTCTCAGTTGAGCCTAGTTCAATGTATATACAGCAGTATGTATTACTTCCTTCTAGTACATATTCGATATGTTTGCTTCGTTCAACATAGTTTTTGTCATCTCCTTGACAGTTCAGTTTTTCCTTTCTACAACTCCATTTTGTTGTGGTGTTCTTGGGGCTAAATATTGTCTTCTAATTCCATGTCTCTCATAGTAGTCTACAAACTCATTTGATGTGAGCTCATCACCCCAGTTAGATCTCAAACACTTCATCTTGTATCCACTTTCCCTATCAATTATCTTCCAAAAAATTTTAAACCTCTCATATACTTGTGATTTATCATGCAAGAAAGTGACCCATGTCATTCTTCAAAAATTGTCAATGAACAGCATGAAGTATCTTTCACTGGCTAAAGCTCTTGTTCTAGTTGGACCACATAGATATGTATGCACAATTTCTAAGGGCCTTGAACTATTATGTTCTTTTGTCTTTAAGGTTACCTTAGTATGCTTACCTTTTAGACATTCATCACAAAAGGTACTTGTCAGTTTGATGATCGGTGGTATATGTCTCACATAGCCTTTCTTGCTCACATTAACCAGATTATCAAAATTTATATGACCTAATAATTTATGCCATAGCCAACTCTCATCTACTTTTCCCATCATGCATTGGGATTCATACCATTCTTTCAGATTGTAAACATTTCCATTTATCCTTTTTCCTTCTGCAATAATCTGTCTAGTATTCTCCTTCCTTATCTAACAACCGGTAGAGTCAAAAGTGAATGTGTAACCTTTATCATACATCTGACTCACACTTAGCAAATTATGCTTTAGTCCTTCCACATAGTATACATCATGTGCTTTTAATTTTCCATCTATGTTCAAGGTTCCTTTTCCTTTTATCTTAATGGAAGAGTTGTCTCCAAACCTCACTGAACCTCCATTCCAATCTTCAAACTTGATGAACTTATTTTTGTCTCTGGTCATGTGATTGGAACATCCACTTTCTACAGCCCATAGATTTCTTCTTTCTGCATGCAGGGAAGTCTGCACTATCATACTTGACTTAGCCTTATTCTTATCCTTTTCAACCCAAACCGGGTTGGCTTCCTTCTTCTTGTTAGTTGCACTTTTCTGCTCCAGTTTTGCTTTCAGACTTTGATCTGGTACTGACTTATTTTGCTTAGAAGTCTTGAGTTTGCAGTGCTTTGCAATGTGGCCAAAAAATTTTCAATGATAACATTTCACATTGACATTGAAAGATAAACTTGAAAAACTATTATAGGATACCAGTTGACTTCTCCTACAATCATAACTCCTATGACCAAACTCATTACATTGATAACAAATAAAATTCATCTTGCAGAGTGTAGCAAATGAATTTCTACTTTCAAAACTAGTAGGGGGCTTACACATCAAACTACAATCAGCAATTCTATGACCAAACTTATTACACTGGTAACAGTAACCATGGAATTTGGGTACATACCAATCCAGTCTCTTTGGACCAAACATCCTTTGTCTTACCAGGCGTCTTCATCTCATGTTGTTGACTTTATTGAGCCCTTCATTATCTACCTTGGGCTTGCCTTTGTGATTTGCATTCTAGTAAGATGTGTAGGCCTTCCAGTTTGTAGGTTGATTTCTTGTAGCTTCAGCATAGGTCTTCTTCTTAGTTTCTTTGTTGGCAGTAAAGGTTTATTTCTCTTTGCTCTCACTTGAAGAGGTGAATAGTATCTCCTTCCTTGATGTATCTTTTTTGTTTGAACATTGTCCTTCAAATCTTATACCTCTGATATCTTTTGAATGATTTTGATTGCTCAACATCTTGTCCAAGGCTTCAGTGTTGCCCTCATACTTGCTCCTCATCTTCAACTCATCCTTACGCTTTTCAAGTTCCTTTTTGAGCCTTACAATTTCTTATTCCAAATTTTGATGCTCCTTCTCTTTCTTTATCAAATTGGAGGATTTAACTTCACATATCCTCTTAGCCTCTTCCAACTGGAGTTTCAAATCACAATTTTTCTTTGGACTCAGCCAGGGATTGCTTCAAATGGTCTTGTTCTTCAGCAATAGCACACTTAACCTTCTTGAGTTCTCTTCTTGTTTTATTCAACTCCTCAAGAGCACTTATGAGTTCACCTTCCAAGTCCACTTCAGCTTCAATGTCTTCATCTTCATTAGCTTCATCAACCAATTCATCTAGTGCCATAAAGAGATTAGTTTCTCTTTCATCCTCACAGCAGTCATTTTCTGAGGCACTTTCTTCATCTGTGGCTTCATCTGCAAAAGTATATAGGTTGTTCTGCTTCTGGTAGCTTCTTCTTTCTTGTCGGTGGACTTTCTTATTTTTATCCTTACCTAAAGGTCTTCTAGTGCTTTGTTGCTTCTCTCTAGCATTCTCACCATAGGAACATTTTGAGGCAAAGTGTCCTAGTTTTTCACAGTTAAAACATTTGAAAGGCAATTTTCCTTTGTACTTACTGTAGACACCTAAAATTGTCATGTCTAATTAAATAAATATTTTATTTATTTAATTATCTAAGCCTAATTCTTCTATTAATTAAATAAATCTTTATTTATTTAATTAATTCATTTATCCTCTTCTAGCCTTATTTCTCATTTAAATAAATACATTTATTTATTTAAATTATGCTTTTCCTAAATTAAATAAATATTTTTATTTATTTCATTATCCCATTTCCTCTATTAATTAAATAAATCTTTATTTATTTAATTAATTCATTAGCTTTTTCTACACATGACACATGTCATTCATCTCTTAATTCCTATACTACCTACTCCTTTCATTATTTTGGTATTTCTTTTACCTACCCTCTAATCCTAGCCGACCTCTCTTTTTACACCTCTCAATCTTATCCCTCCATTTCATATTGTGTCTTCTATTTAAGGAGATGCTTCCTTCATTGTCAAACCCTAATCACTCATGCTAATGATCATTTTTGACTACACTACGATCCTACTTGCAACCACATTCCGTTCTTTGTTGAGCTCTTGTGCATATAAAAATCTGAGAGCAAATATATCAAGCAAGATCAATGGAGATAGGAAGAATGGAGATCAAAACCCTATGGGACATGTGATGGTATAATCTTTGTGATTTCATGTGATTTGCATTGTCTTAGGTAATCTTCATATGTTATGGTGGATCTTTGTTGATTGTTAGGCTAGGGTTTTGTGGTTGGATTCATTTAGCCTTTCAATATTGTTATTATTGTTATCCATTTTCACCATATACATTTTGGCACGCCCGGTGGGACTCTTGTCCCTTTGCATTTAACCTTTTTGTTGTAGATTTTGCATTTTTGAAGTTGCAGATCGGACATTTTTCGATGACATTTTAGGTATTTCCGCATCTGCGAGCGTTCGGATCGCGTCTCTAAGTTTCAGGAGCGTTTGCGGAGTCGGGAGTCGCATCTGTGCTTTCGACAAGTTTTATTTTGCAGGTCTCAGACAGGAGCGTCTATGTTTCAAAAGCGCGTCTGTGTTGTTTCTGATCGCGTTTGTGTCCGAGAAGGGTCTCTGTGAATTTTGGCCGCGTCTCTGCATCACAGAACCGCGTCTGTGTCATACAGACACGTCTGTGTCGAGGGTAATAGTGTCTGTGTTTTAGTGTTTCAAAATTTTTAAATTTTCAATGATTCAATTTGCAGATTTCGCACTTAGGGTTTCAGATTTGATTTATTTTTGGACTAACCCTTTCAGATCTAGCTAACTAAGTTTGTGCAGCTTGTCTTGGAAGCAAAAATGTTTTTGTTGAAGACCCCTCTTTCACAAAGTCTTTTGGGTTTTTAAAATTTACCTAACTTGTGTGCTTGCAGGAAGGGGTGATCATTTGAAACAACCCAAACTACTAACAAATTTTGTTGCAGGTCCTTGGCTAGGGTTTTGAGATTTTGTTGTGTGCCTTATTTTCATAGATTAGCAAACACTTCCATTGGTGCACTAAAATTGAATCATTGTCTTTTGTGTCTTGAGCAATAGGCTCTTTTTGTTTAATCTTTAGAGGGCCTGTCTTCCCGTGTGGTCATTAGGACTACTAGTGAGAAGAGAATGACCCAAGTGGTAGCAAAAGAAAAGCCATCTTCTTCCAAACCACTACAAATAAATGTATTCATGGTGAAAACTATGAATAACGTGTGCTGATTAGTTCATACCGACACTATGTCTCCCCATAAACCCGTTTGATCAAATTTATTTGATCATGTGTAGGGCATAACCCCTACAGGCTAGGAGCCTTCTGTATTTATAGAGCTGAAAGTGTCACATGTATGGCCACACGAGCGGATGCCCTTACTAGCACCTTTTTGTTTTAGAAGCCCAAATCCTTCTAGTTGTTGAGGCAGGAGGTCGGACCTCTGGTAGCGGCCCACACACATACGATTCTTAGTAGAGATGCAAAGTTCACCATGGGGAGTTTTCATGGGGACTGATGCTTGGCTGACCCGAGAAGTGAGTGACGAGGGTGGAGCCAGTGAGGTCAAGCATCTAAGTATCCACTCTGAATAGCGTAGCCTCGGGGGTAAAACCCTATGTGGGATCAACAACTATTGTCTTGGCCAGCCATAAGAATTGTGCTTGACTTATTTTAAACATTCAAACATTCAAGACCAAACAACAAAATATTGTGTCTTTTGTGTCTTCAAGTGTATGCAAAACATTTTACATCAAACAACACACTTTTGGAGTCTAAAGACTTGCAAACATTGAGTCCTCATCAACATTGTGTCCTCTTGTCACGAAAAACAGTCAAAAAGTCAGATTTGGTCACAACAAAACAACTTCACAGATTGGAAAAATTGCACGAAGTTTACAGAAATGTGTCTGTGTCTGTTTTAACCGCGTCTAAGTCATCTAAGCGCGTCTGTGAAGGGAATAATAGCGTCTGTGTGTCTAGAAGCATCTGTGTCAAACAGAGACACGTCTGTGTCTGGGAATCGCGTCTGTGAAGTATACAGAAGCGTTTGTGTCCAGAATTGAAAATTTTTACAGTCCAGCAAACAAGAGAAATCAGTTTCGGAATACTTGAGCTTCCTAGGTTGTTTCTTCAGGTTTCATCTAGCATATAACCTGTCTTTGGGTCTCATACAGTCCATCATTGCTTCACATCTCATTTTACATTCATACTTGTCTAAACTTGAGTCAAAAAGGTCACTTGCTTGTCCTCATCATACTTTTTCAACACACTACATACAACTACACTTTGCTAAGTGGTCCCTCATCAAGGTTTCTTACCTTTGGGTCTCATTTGGTCTTACTTAGAGTCAAGGTCAGCTTACCTCATCAAGAGAAACTATCATCTCTTTGGAAGTCACACCTACTCTACTACATACATACTTGGTCTTACACTTTGGACATTGCAAGTACACCTCAAGATTCATTTACACTCCATACAACTCTTGGTCTTCCATACTCTTTTCATTATTCATCTAGTCTCTTACATCTTGGTCAAACACCTAGTTCATGGTTGAAATCCATCTTCAAAAATCTAGGAAAAAAGCTAAAGAAGCTCAAGAATACGCAAACATGAGTTCTTATGAGTATGACAATGATTTATTTTTCAATCCTGAGCACACTACATTACCTGACATGGATGTTTATATAAACAATCCAAATGTGGAAAACGCAGACACTACAAACAACAATGCTACACACAATGACAATGTGGACAACTTTTCAATACAATCAGCAGATGTAGAAAAATCCATAATGAATCCTCATTTCAATAGATTGGTTGAAGAGATAATGAAGAGGGATAGAAAGTACTTTTTACACATGATGGCACAAAGTGGAGCTAAAATACCTCATGACTTTGACATGTCTCAACTTATGGAAAACCCACCCTCGCAACAAACTCACTCCAACATGGATCAAAGGAGACCCAATAGTGGAGGAAATAGAGGACCGCATATGGTACTCGAATCACCATCAGCTTTGCTTCAAAAACTAGAAATCTCACATACATAAGCTCAAACATATGATACTTACCTTCGAAGACCATTATGGAAGCCTTATGTAGATAGATATGCTCAATCACATGCTCAAGCTATGGATCAATCAAAACAAGTGGACATTCAAAGGCATGCTCCAAATTTGGACATAAGGAAACCTCATGTCAAATTTTGGGGCAATACAATAGAACATGACGTACCTATAGAATATGGTATATATGCACAAAATAGATATGGGGTTCCTCAACATGAAGCTATACCAAGTGCTCCCTATATGCCGCATCAATATAGACCTCCTCCATATGAACATGTCTATGATCAGTATCATCCATACATGCAACAAGCTCCTCCTCAAATTGGTGTCTCAAACATGGGGTATGCTACAAGAAATAGATCTCCATCTAAGAGTAATCTGGAACAACAAATCAGAGATCTACAAAATAAAATGGAAGACATGAGTACACCAAAACCAACATACACTATGAGAGACATATGTCCTTATCCATTTGATAAGAGCATTCCAATGCCTCCATTTCCTGCACACTTTGTGATGCCAAAATTTGACAAGTATAGAGGAAAACGAGATCCTAAGGCACACATACGACAATTTTTCACAGCCTGCATTGAGGTAGCAGCAGAAGAAACATATTTGACGAGGTTGTTCCCGCAAACCTTAGGCGATCAAGCTATGGAATGGTTTTCTCAATTACCTCCTGGTATTAAGTCATGGGGTGACTTAGTAGAGGCATTTATTCAGCATTTCTCCTACAATATAGAAATAGATATCTCAGTCACTACTTTGTGCAATACTAAGCAAAAGGAGGGAGAATCTTTTGCGTCATTTTTGCAAAGATGGAGAAATCTAGCTAGCAGATGCTCTTGTGAAATCCCACAGAAACAAATGGTAGAAATGTTCACCCAAAATGTTAACAAGGACATTGGCTATGATCTAAGGAAAGCTTGTTTGTCCACCTTCAAGGATGTTATTGAAAAGGGCTTAGCAACAGAAAAGGTCTTAATTGAACAAGGAGTCATTAAGATATTCAAAGAGACCAAAGATGACTTTAAAGGAAAAGACAAGCCAAGATTTTGGAATAAAAACAAGAACACAGTCAATGATGGTGTTGTTGATGCTAACACAGTGCGACCCAAGTTCATCTTTTCGGGATCAAGTTCTACAAACAATCAAGTGAATACTCAAACAACTTCTAAACCACGAAGGAAGTACACCCCATTGGGAGAACCACTTGAATCAGTCTTCAAAAAGCTTGTGGCGAACAAAGTGATCACAGTTCCAGATTTTCCTCCATATGAACCAAAGGTCAAACCAAATTGGTGGAATGATGATGAGTATTGTGAATTTCATAAGAGCAAGGGTCATAAAACAGGTAATTGCCATCGACTGAAGAACATTGTGCAAGATCTCATTGATAGAGGTGACATTGAGATTGAGGGACACTCATCCAATCAAGAACATGAGATGTTTAAGGAACCATTCCCAAAGCATGACAAGGGAAAAGCCAAAGTCACAGATGATCAAGCCAACTATACTAGAGCACATTACAACTATGACTCAACTATCAATCACATCTCGATGGACAATCATATCTCTACTATTACCATCAAGAACAAAAATCCTGAGAATCCTCCTCAGCGACCCAAGATTGTCCTAAGAGGTGTTGGATCTTCTTCCGAACCTACCTCTGAATGTCATGTTACAACTCATTGAGGTAAAATTATGTTGCCAGGTGCTTCCACTAAAAATACTGCTTCTTCATCAACCAAGCCTGAGTATGACCTTGTAGAACAGTTAGGGAAGACACCCGCGCTCATCTCCATCCTTGAGCTTCTACGTATATCCCCCGCTCATAAAGCTATTCTTGACAAAATCTTGAGAGATACTATCGTTCCTACTGATCTGAACATGGACCAGTTTCAAGCCATGGTGGGATACCTTTCCATTCCACATTCCCTTACATTTACAGAAGCCGATGACGCCTCCGTAAGTCAGCCTCATAATGCACCTTTACATGTTGAAGCCTTCATACACAAACATCGAATAAAGCGAGTCCTGATAGATGGAGGAGCAGGGTATGTGCAAGCTAATGAGTCACAAATTCGCGGAAGTCTGCGCGTTGAAAAATGTGCTCCGCAAAACGGGCCACCATTTTTAAAAAATGGGGGCCCGTTATAAAAAACGGGGGCCCGTTAATGGTTCGGGCTCCCGAGCCGAAAGGTCACAGGGTGCCGAAGCCAGATAAAACGGGCCCCCGTTTTTTAATAAACGGGCCCCCGTTTGTAGACAAAACGGGCCCCCGTTTTTAAACAAAACGGGGGCCCGTTTTGAAAAGCTATTTTTACCCTTTTTTTTGGATAATTTTTCATTTTACTGTTGCACAAGAAGATATCGAAAACGGGCCCCCGTGCTATGGTTTCCACTTCAAACCTCCACCACTATCCCAGGTGCACATTCTGTCACCTATTTTCACAGTTCATAATTTTCTTGTATATTTTTCTCTTTTTTTGGTGTATTATTTAGTTTTTTTTTTATTATTTTAGTTTTTTTTAATAGTAGCATATAAATAAATTATTTTTTATATTTGTAAATTCTTGATTTTGATGTAAAATATTTTTGAACAGTTAACCCTAAACCGTAATCAACAAATTTAGAAACCAAAACCAAACCTAGATAATTAACAAAATGAAATCGACACAAACAAAAAACCAAAAATGAAATGGGAACAAAAACAAAAAAGTTCGAAAATGAAATCAACACAAACAAAAAACCGAAAATGAAATGGAAACAAAAACAAAAACGTTCGAAAATGAAATCGACACAAACAAAAAACCAAAAATGAAATGGAAACAAAAACAAAAATGTTCGAAAATGAAATTGACATAAAACTGAACATATGTACCTAAATTGTTCTTAATCCTCATTAGGCAATACAAAAGTTACCACTAAATTAGTATAACCTTAAAAGTAATTAACATTAAGTTTTTCAAATTTTAGATATGAAAGTTTAGGCTTAGGTTTATGCCATGTCATGGCATAAAGGTCCTATTATGTCATGTGATGGTATAAAAGGATCAATTATGGACACAATTTTAGAGCAAAACTAGATAAGTTACTAAAATTGGAGTTTGGTTTACATAGGTTCATAAAGGAAGCTAATATGCCAAATATATAATTCATTAATACAAAATAAAAAATATTCTTGATTTATAATGTTGATTGATAATGAGTTTTCTAAATGGGGTGCTAATTATATATACATCTGAAAGATTTGAAAAATATAATTCCCAAGAAGTATTTTGAATATACAATTGAGGATATATATAATCTCATGGTTAAAGATGCTTAATTTCGATGAAAGTTATTTTTTGTATTACTATGTAAGAAATCCATAAATGGAATGAAAGTAAGACATGGCCATCTAGCATAGATCATCTTATATGTTGAAGGAGTATTTTGAGTTATATTAGAATTATTTGATGTGATTAAGTCCTAATTTTAGGATATGTAGAGTTCTTTTACTTTTAAGGTTGAAATAAAACATGGTGATTATGTTTTATTATCACTTTTATGCTTAACCTAGGTAAAAGTTTTAATGGAATTATTTTCATATTTAGATATATAGATCACAACTTATTATTATTTGTATGTTTCTTGTTTCTTTGAAAGAAATGCATATTGATTTATTTATAAGTAATAATTTATCTAATTATGCATTTATGAAATATATAGAAATTGAGATTTTTTTATTGAGGCTAATTAATTTTAAAACTCAATGGTTATATCCACTATCTAATGATGTAATATATCCAATGTTCTCCCCTTCTTACATATATTTGAACAAGAGATGGAATATTTCAAGACTTGAATGCAACCCTTATGTAAACTTTAATGATGTACATCTACTGATCCTCCTCACTAACCAAGAAACACTAGACTAACTCCATTAATGAATATTTCGAATTTAAAACCTATCAAATGTCTATAAAACATGAGAGAACCTAAAGGGTCTATATCCTCCTTGCCTAATGAGAGAGCAACATTTCTTTGAAAGTCCCAATGAGCCTCAAATGATCCTAATGAATGTAGGGCAGTCTTAATGAACCTAAGAAAGTCCTAATGAGCCTAAGAAAGCAATAATGAACTTGGGACAATCCTAATGAACCTAGGATAGTCCTAATGAACCTACGATAGTGTAAACAAGCCTAGTATAGTGTAAGAAAAAAACACTACAAAAAAGACCTCAAATGCGTTAAATGAATTTCCCAATAACGCACTCGTGTTTATCTTTTTTTGGTCATTTGGCTACCTTTTTTTACAACATCTTGGTGTATACGCCCCTAAGAAGACCTTTTCCTCAAAACTTTCTTGGATCATGAACTCCTCATGTGCACCAAACATTTAAGTTGCCACTTGGAAGCTTCTAATGCACACAATCCTTTCAATCAATCTACTCCATTGATCTCTCAAAACAATCTTAGTATTTAATCCTCTATCCTTCATTTCTTATTCAACTTTGTAAGAGAATTTGTGTATGGATTGATATCTTAAATTTTATAGAAAGATTATATATGAAAACAAATGATTGCGGAGTTTTATAATAAATGATTTATAGGAAATAATATTTTTTGAAGACCTTTTGTAAATTATAATCTTGTGTAGATTTGATTATGGGAGAAATTTAATGGTGAAATATGCTTAACTCTTCAAAAGTTTTGATGTTTTGTCTTTACATGACAACCACTTAGAATATAATATGTTTTAAGTATGTCATTTATAGTCATGGGAGATTAGTTTTTTTTCAAGATTGTTTGAAGACTAATCAATGTAATATGAATTGATGACAATTATCTCAAAACTACGTAATTGAATTCTAATAGATTTATGATGTTTCATTAAAAGTTTTTATTAAGTTTTATGCGCAAATTTTATATTTCAAGATTCAATAGTATGTACATGTATATTTTTTTAAGTTCAATATTATATTATATATTTCATGTGTATCTCATTCAACAACATAGAAATGTTACTATTTACAAATGTTTTTTTTTAATTTAGTAAAATAGATTCTTCTTTGACATAGAGTTGTATATAATTCATGTATATCTTTATATATGCAGGAGTTCTTTGCCATCATGGATGTTTTTGACATAGATGAACTATTAGGTGAAAATCCCCCACCACAACCCCCTCCTCCTCCTCCTCCTCCTCCTCCACCACCACCACCACCACCACCACAACCCCCTAGATTGGATGAAATTCGTTTAAGAGAATGAATTAATGAAAACCTACAAGTGATTGAACAAAACATTGCTGCTATCCAAAATGAGCAAGTCACGCCACCCCATCTTGTAGAGTTTGCAAAATCAATGCAAACTGTTGTCGAGTCAGTTAGATCTGTTGATTCTCAATTAGATCAATTTCATAGACGATGACAAGAGTTGCGTGATTTTTATGCCGATGGTTTAACTTATAGACAAATCACAGATTTGAAAATAACCAAAGCTCATTTATGTCCATATTTTACCAACCCAAAAACAAGAGAACCAATGCAACCTAACCAGAAAAGAATTTCAATTAGGTGGTGTGTGCATCCAGAAATGGCTAGATACTTTTGGGATAGATGGTGGATGGTTTTTGATTATCCACCACATCGTAATTATGAGGTCCCTTTTTATTTTTTGAAGAAATTATACTGTGAGTTTGTAATGAACCAAAAACCAAATTATTTTGATATTAAGTCATTCCAGGGTGTTGGTCGTGGAATGCCACAGCATAGATTAGGGGCACGGAGTAATAATCCCCTACTGGATCCACCCATAGTTCCACTTGTTGCTCCATCGATTCCTGCAGATGTCCAAAATACATCATTCATTTCGACATTAGATGCTTTGACTTCCCTCACAGGGAACCTGAGTGAGCAAGCTGCTCACATGGCATCTGCTCCTCGATGGATGCCACATATGTGTTCGAGTTGTCATGAGACGTGTGTAGGTCCTACTACTGCTGCAGGATCTACTTCAGTTCCAGATGAGCATGATGCAGCAGATGATAGTATGATGACATCTTATATGGATTTTCTTTGCTCGGATGTTCATCTTGACCAGGTATAGATATATATAATATACATGTACATGTCAATGTTTTTATGTACTTTATTAAATATAGGTATAAACTAAGTGCATCTCTTTTTTTATACAATCTAATACTTCATTAAATAAATTTTGTTTATGTAGATAAGGACTACGCCTAATATTAGAGTTAATATTGCATCTACTGGAAGACAACTCGGCACACCTTATGGGGTATAGTATAAATTTCTATCTAGACATTGTACTAGATCTTTTTAAGTTAATATGCTATCTTCGTATATTATATAAATTTTCATGTTGATACATTGAATGTTTCTTTCTCCAGGATTCAGGTCATGAGGGACCCTCTACATCACATCGAGAAGAGGGTCTGACTATTGTGACACCATCTATGGTATGTATCTTATAATTCTTAACTTAAATATGAACTCTTACAATATTGTAACTTTACTTGAAATTATTTAGTACACATATATATGTTCACTAAATATGATTTCATTAAATGCATGTATGCAGGTGGACACTACCATTAGGATAGGTTATCCTCATAATTTTGATCAGAGCCAATTTGAACGCACATCGACATCCTTTGAGGTATTAATATGTAATACTTAATTTGATCTTATTTTGACTCTTAATTTAAGATTTAATTGGACACTTTGAATTTGACCTTGTACAGGAGTTAGCTAGCACTGCATTTGGTGTTGATACTGCACAAGATACTGCTAGAGGAGATACTGCTACAGGATCTGATGAGCATATGGTAAGTTTGTAACTTAATTTATGAATTCTACTATATTTGATAAATGATTCTTTTAATAGTTAATTTCAAGTAATATTTTAATATTATTTTTTTATTGTACAGCATGAGACAGGTGGATCTGGACCACGTCCCGGGGACAAGAGAGATACTGCTATAGGATCTGATGAGCATATGGTAAGTTTGTAACTTAATTTACGAATTCTACTATATTTGATAAATGATTCTTTTAATAGTTAATTTCAAGTAATATTTTAATATTATTTTTTTATTGTACAGCATGAGACAGGTGGATCTGGACCACGTCCTAGGGACAAGAGAGATACTGCTACAGGATCTGATGAGCATATGGTAAGTTTGTAACTTAATTTACGAATTCTACTATATTTGATAAATGATTCTTTTAATAGTTAATTTCAAGTAATATTTTAATATTATTTTTTTATTGTACAGCATGAGACAGGTGCATCTGGACCACGTCCTGGGGACAAGAGACCACGAGATGTTATTGATGATAGCACTTAGATTTTACTATTTATTTGGCTTTGATATGTACTTTTTTATGGACTTTACACATTTGTTTACACGTGCACATACTTTATATATATGGATAGTTGCATAATAGGATTAGATCATATATATTTTGTGCATACTTTATATATTTTGTGCACATTAGATATTATGTGGAGTGAACATCATGTTACCATCTAGACATATATATGGATTAGATATTATATGGATTATGTGGACTTGAAATTTTACTATTTATTTGGCTCTGATATGTACTATTTTATGGGCTTTACATATTTGTTTACACGTGCACACACATACTTTATATATATGGATAGTTTCATAATAGGATTAGATCATATATATTATGTGCATACTTTATGTGTATTGTGCGCATTAGATATTATGTGGACTTGAAATTATGTGCACATTAGATCATATATATTGACTTGAAATTATGTGGACTTGAAATTTTGCACATACTTTATATATTATGTAGACTTGAAATTTTATTTATGGAAGTTGTGCTTAAACAACTTTATAGGCATTATGTGGACTTGTAATTTTATTTTTGGAATTTTATTTAAATAGTTCTTGTGATTAGATAAACTACATGTGCATACATCATGAACTAAGTATCGAAACATATCTTATAATTATAACATATTCTAAATCAAAAAGTATCATTTAACAAATATAATGAATAGAACTTGATTAAAACATAATTATCTCATTCATAAATTTGACCAGTAGTCTCTCATTTATGTATATTGTACACAAAATGTAATCAAGAAGACATATCTAAAATAAAATAAACAGTCTATTTAAATTATAATAATAAGGATTTATATCTCTCAAAATACAACATAAAGTATGCACAAACAATAGTAGTCATTGAGGGCAAGTCTACTCTGAGAGACCTAGAAAAAAAAATACATATGATTAGTTTTTATAATCAGGATGCATTGAATTTAAAATACAACATAAAGTATGCACAAACAATATAGTAGTCATTGAGGCCAAGTCTACTTTGAGAGACCTAGAAAAAGTAAATACATATGATTAGTTTTTATAATCAGAATACATTGAATTTAAAATACAAATGGATTTGCCTTAAGAGTACAAAAATTTAACTTACTTGTAATTATTCAAAATGAAACATAAAGTATGCACAAATAACTTTGTTTTCATTGATGCCTTCTACTTGTGGTAGACCTGAAACAAAATTTTAGTAGATTAGATTTTGTAATTATGATTCATGATTTAAAATACTATATATAATATGCATCGCGACTTTTAAAAGGGAGGTGGATTAAGGGTTCAAATTATAACTTACTTGATATTCATTCTATTATACCATCTGCATCCTCTCTCTTTTGCAAAGCATCTATAATTGTCTCGTGCTCTTCCATAGAGAGAGTCCATAATTGTTTATTAGCAGGCCTGCCACGATATCTATCCAATTTTATATTAGTTGCCACTACCAAATGTGAGTAATGTATAATCTTTTTCTCTAATTCATAATCTTCAAATGCGGGTAATCCATTCTTTCTTGTTAGATATTTGCGTAGCCAAGTGCCAACAACAACCACAGATCCTGTTGGATAGTCATAACCATCATCATCTACTCGAGGAGTAGTTAGCTTATGTTTTGGCTCTACACATCGAGCCAACCAATACTCTGTCCCCTCTTCATTGTCCTCTGGTGCAACAACAACATAGACATGTCCTATGCACAAAAAAATTTTATTTTAATATTTAATGAGAAATAAAAACAAAAATATACACTGTAAGATTTCATAAATTTATGTACTATTTAATAAATCAAAACAAATTTCAAAAATAATTTTACCTTGTTGTATAAGATCTGAAATGCGATCATAGTCATTTGATGCAAACATTTAATCCATATCTTCATCAGTTCTTTCATGCGGATCATTTGCATCTATGGGTGTCAATGATCTTTGTTTATTGATTTTAACATACATGAGTTTTACAACAACAAGATATTCTTTGTTTATTGATTTTAACATACCAGGGTTTGCATTTTTCAAATGATCTTTGACTAATTCGTAAATTCATTAACACAGATTCATCACTAAATTTTTTAAAGAATTCAGTTTGAGTCATGTCAAGAAGATGTTTTGGATGAGGATCATGAATTTTTGATCCCACCCTTAACTTTAAAACATCTCTAACATTTGATGAAACTCTAGTGTTATCATGCCAAAATTTTGTAATTAATTGTTTAGTTTCATCATTTAATTTCATGTCTGACCTTTGAAGTCTACCACTAAAACTCCAACAATGGTTTAGTGGATCAATTTCAATTGTGTCTCTTCTTTTGGCCGCTCTTGACAAGGTTCTACGATGTAAGTTCAAATAGCCACTTATATCACTTAACATTCTTTTATTAACAATCATTTTGTCAACTATAGCAGTCGTTATAACTCTACGTGCTGCATTCTTATCTTTAGATCGACTTGTTTTTCCTATAGAATCGATGGCACTAGCAACAGTAGATACAACTTGCTTATATGATTCATCTTTTCTTTTTGGTTTTGCATAAATACCTATTTTTTTCATGACTTTACGCATTTTTAACATTTTTATTAATTGTAGCATTAACTGACATTGGAATCCTAACTTTTTATTATAGAAAAATTGTTTATATAATTTGTTTGCATGTGTTCTGATTTGTCTCCAAGAAACTAACCCATTAAGATTATCTAGCACATTGCTATCAATAGTAAACAAATTACATTCATTTTCTTTTAGAGATGGTGCTGTAATATTTTCAATTTTTATTTCTTTTCGTATTGGTGTATGAAATTTATATCCAGCTTCATTTAAATCAGCAATTTGATTGGCATCATAGTCATCAGGATTTAAAAACATACTAGGATTCGCATCCACATCAACATTTGCATCAACAGTCATACCCGTGTGTGGTTCTATATTTTTTGCATCCATCATGATGTCTTCAATGGTCTCATCTACAACGGGCACTGAACTAGATGCTTCAAAAGTGTTATTCAATTGCCGTTGTTGTGATCTTCGATCTCTTTGGCGTTTTGCCTCCTTCTCTCTTTGTGCTTGAATTTCGTCCACTGTCATTGTCTTCTTTTTTTTCTTTTGATGTTGCTTAGAACCCATTTTTACAAACTTGTCTTCAAAAAATCGCGTAAAAAATATTAAAAAGTACTGCCAAATGATGTAAAAAATCTTTGTCAGTACGGATTTCAATGATATTGTAGTAAATCGATGCAATCTTCTTTTTTTTTACAGCAATGGTTATTTTAATAACGGGCCCCCATTATTTTAACAACGGGCCCCCGTTTATAAAACGGGGGCTCGTTATTTAAATAACGGGGGCCCGTTATTAAAACAGGGGCCCGTTGTTAAATCCAACGGGCAGAAAATGAAACGGGCCCCCGTTATGTAAAATTTGAATTCACAACCCGCCACTTGCCTCGGGATTAGGCCCGGGATAGGCCTGGGATGGCCACACCTGAGACATGAACCTGCAAATTCAAAGCTCCATGAATGAAAGCACAAATATGATGAAATGAAATAGTTTACGTGCCTTTAATCAAAGAATTTTTATACGAAATTGAAACCCATTTCAGATTATACTGTCTAGATTCTAAATATGTAAATTAATTTAAAAATTGATTATTTTAAATATTTTTCATTTAATTTATACTAAATCAGGGTCATAAATTTGAAATATTAACTAATTTTCTTAATTTAATAACTTATTTATTTTAATGAATTTTGAAAAAAAAATTATATGTCATCAATCTACACAAAATTCTTTTCAATTTAAAAAAAAAAAATTCAAAAAATACTAAGTTTACGTCAAATTATGTGGGTCGTACACGTCAAATTTTTAAAAAGATAATTACGGTCATTAAAAAATTAATTAAAAAAAAAATATTTGAAAAAAAAATACAGAAAAATATGCTCATCAATCTTCAATGTGTTACAAACCATTTCCCAAAACGGTTTGAGAAAATAATTTTAATTGTGTCAAAAAGTGTGGGTCGTACACATGCATGGTATGGTCCTGAAACAGGCATTTTTAAAACATAGTTTTTAGAACTTCATTCAAAAAGTTATTTTTTATTATGTGGGTATTAAAATAAATTACATATTTGAAAAGTACACTCAGAGAGCTATCTTTTATATTACTGACTTTTTTCAAGATTCAATCTCTAAGTGTTTCAAAATTTAAGCTCAAGTGAGACAAAATCTGAAAAACAGGGAAAACACTTCCACTTTTTGGCCAAAAAGTGGACTCATCTTCTTGCACTGACCCAGCAGGTCTAAACATTTGTACATTGAGCACCATTAAACAATTGGGATATTCTGATAAAGCTGTGAATTCAACAAATCAAATTACCATCAAGGCATATGACGATGAAGAGCGCTCATCCAAGGGCACAGTCACCTTACCTCTAAGAATTGGGCCAGTCACAAAGGAAGTGATTTGTCAAGTCCTAGATCTGGATCTCACATACAACATATTGCTAGGACGTCCTTGGATTCATGAAATGAGCGCAGTCCCATCAACATATCATCAATGCATTAAGTTTCCTCATAATGGAGTCGAGGTAACAGTTAACGGTGATCCTAATCCATTCATATATTGCAATAACCTGAGATCACATACTGAGACCATCATTCCCAGTAATCGTGAGGTTGTTCCTTCTTCAGCATACATTGACCCTGAGTCATTGAAACCTTCGACATCAAAATAAGGTGAACTTAAAGGCAAATTTCAGGACAAAGGCATGGGAGAATACACTTTAAATCAGACAATGTATTTACGACAAGTCATGAGCTCTCCAAAAGAATATGGAAGGCCACATCCTAACAAGCAAATATCCATCATGATACTCAAATGGGATCCTACTACCTTTCAAAGATGGGGTGAACTAGAAGAGGAAGATTTATACAAAATGCTTTACAAAGACATTGAAGAGAACACACAAGATCAGATCAAAATACCTTGTGAGAAATATGGCAAAGGCTTCAAGATTCTACAAAAATTTGGGTATGATGGAAAAAGCCCTCTTGGTTTATGCAAAGAAGGCGTTATGGAGCCCTTACAGCCTGAATTAACTATAAAAAGGGAACGCTCAAAGGGACTTGGTTTTCTGACTTCCAAGATCCACATTGAAAGGACAGAAGGGGCATCACAAATCAAAGTTGCCAAAATTCAACAAGAGGGTTACTATTCCACAGATTCCAACGAATGGGAATGGGGTTCAGACAAATCCTCCAGTGACTATGAGCTCATCGAGACATTCAGAGAGCCAGATGCACCCACAAAAGAAGAGGAATTTTATATAAAGTTCAGAGTTGGTCAAGAAACAACCCATAAGGAGTGCACACAGTCTTCGTCTCAAGGTTCTAGGTCGAAATCACATAGGATGAGGACACCTGTCCCGGAAGGTGCTACTAGTGATGACAATTTAGATTCACCTGCGATCAAAACTGATGAGGAGAGTGCCATTGATGACCTCAACGATTGCCTCGATATACCCGAATATAACCACATCTTCACTCTTAGCCCTGCAAACTCTGAAAACATTAAAGGCCTTCCCCTTGTTCACCCCCAACTCATTGACTGGGATTATGAAGGACCAGCACAATTTGATACATTTCAAAATGACGAAGCTATTATCGACTATCTTGGCATACGAGATGATCTTCCCCTTGGAGACCACAAAGCAAGATACACCATAGAACTCAACAATATGGCATATTTCAGTGAGGGTGTCGGACCTTCCAGTCGCAAAAATGTGAAAATAAGAACAAATCAAGGGTCTTATGGCGAAAACCACACTGTGGCGCTATCTGATTCCAAAAAAGTAAAAAGAAAGGACGTATCTGAGGGCGAAAACCTCTCTGAGGCACCCGAAGATGGAAGGCTTGACATTCTCCCAGCATCATATGAGGAAGAGTCATCCATGTTGGTAGAGGATACTATCAAAACAAGCATTGGTATAGAAGAGGTTCCACACAACATATTCTTGGCTCAATCATTAAGAGAGTCCGAAAGGTCAAAATTCATAAGCTTCTTCAAAGAATGACAAATCAACTTTGCATGGTCATACGCTAATATGCTTGGACTAGATCCGGATTTGGTAATGCATCATTTGACAGTCAAACTGGGGGCAAAGCCAGTGAAATAGAAATTAAGGAAAATGCATCCACAAGTGGCATTACTAGTCAAAGCAGAGCTGGAGAAATTATTGGATGTCGGATTCATATGCCCAATTGATTATCCCGAATGGATCTCCAATTTAGTACTTGTCAGTAAACCAGATCACAGCATCAGAATATGTACAAATTTCAGAGACATCAACAAAGCTTGTCCAAAAGATGACTTCCCATTACCAAATATCGACTTGATCGTTGATCTCACAGCAGGTCACGAAATGTTATCTTTAATGGATGGATTTTCTGGTTATAATCAAATCAGGATTGCACCCGAGGATCAACACAAAACATCATTCACTTGTCCGTGGGGAACTTTATGTTGGAATGTCATGCCCTTTGGGCTAAAAAATGCAGGCGCTACATATCAAAGAGCAATGACCACTATCTTTCATGATCTCATGCACATAAACATGGAAGATTATGTTGATGATCTCTTGGGTAAATCAATAGACAGAGATACACATTTGGACATACTTTCAGTCATCTTTGATCGGTTGGAAAAATACAAGGTAAGATTAAACCCCAAGAAATGTGTCTTTGGAGTAACCTCCGGGAAGCTCCTAGGATTCATTGTGTCCAAAAGAGGAATTGAGGCCGATCCAGCAAAATTAAAGGCTATCTTGGACATGCCGCCACCCAGAAATATCAGTCAACTTCGATCTTTACAAGGGAGACTCCAGTCTATACGAAGATTCATAGCACAACTTGCAGATAAGTGTAATCCTTTTCAACACCTGCTACATAAAAATATCAAGTTCAAATGGGATGATAACTCTCAACAAGCTTTTCAGACGTTCAAAGATTATCTTTTGAATCCGCCAGTTTTGATGCCACCAATTCCAGATCAGCCTTTGTTACTATACATATCAGCTACTCCAACAGCACTGGGGGCACTCCTAGCACAACAAATTGCTGACGGCAAGGAAAAAGAAGTATACTATATCAATCGCACATTGGTGGGATATGAGCTAAACTACACACCAATCGAGTGTGCATGTCTCGTTGTGGTCTTTGCTTCACAGAAATTATGACATTATATGCTTACTCACAAGACTAAGTTGATTGCAAGGATTGATCCATTAAAATATCTTCTCAACAAAGCTACACTTACTGGGCGACTGGCCAAATGGGTAATGATCCTGAGTGAATTCGACATCGAGTATGTAGATAGAAAAGCAATAAAAGGACAAGCAATCATAGATCAATTAGCAGATGCTCCCATGATAGATGATGTTCCTCTAAATTCAGAATTTCCAGATGAATCCATTTTAACAATATCACACGTAAGGCCATGGCAACTGTACTTTGACGGCTCATACACACAACATGGGGCAGGAGCTGGTATTCTCTTTATAACTCCTCAAGGCGATTCTATACCAAAATCATACCGCTTATCATTTCCTTGCACTAACAATATAGCGGAATATGAGGCATTAACAACTAGATTACGAATTGCAGTTCAGTGGAAGATCCAGGAACTTCATGTTTTTGGGGATTCTCAACTTGTCATCCATCAAGCAACTGATGATTACCAAACAAAAGATGAAAAATTAATGCCTTACAAACAAATGGTGGATGATTTGAAATAGCACTTCACAAAGATAGATTTTGAGCAGATACCAAGAGAGCAGAATCGTGCTGCAGGTGCCATGGCTACAATTGCTTCACTAATTGATCTACCTCAAAATGAAACCTACTATGAGTTCCTAGTAGACAACCTATTGGTTCCTTCATATGAGATCACTCCTACTGAAATGATATGCGTTGTTGGTCCCGAATCCCAGTTATATGGTTCCATATTCACATATCTTCGTGACAATATCTTACCTCCTGATCTATCAAACAACCAACGCCGCACTTTTATTCGCCAATCCTCTCGATATGTCATTCTAGCTGATATCCTATACCGACGAGGTCTAGATGGCACTCTTCTTAGATGTTTAGAAAGCGACGAAGCTCAGATTGCGTTACGTGAAGTGCATGAAGGGATATGTGGTCCGCATACTAGTGGTCCTACCTTGGCCAAGAAACTCATCAGGACTGGATATTACTGGCCCAATATGGAAAAAGACTCATATCAGTTTGTCAAGAAATGTAAGCAATGTCAAATTCATGGAGACCTCATACATGCACCAGCACAAGAACTACAACCACTTGTGTCTCCTTGGCCCTTTTGTCAGTGCGGACTCGATCTCATAGGCAAGATTCACCCTCCTTCTTCCAATGGACATAAATTCATTATCACAGCCACAGAGTATTTCACAAATTGGATTGAAGTCGTGCCTCTCACACAAGTCACTGGGAAACAAATTGCTACCTTCATCCTTAACTATATCATTTGCCGATATGGTATTCCTAATTCCATTATTACTGATAACGGGCGTCCCTTCAAAAATCAGGATGTTCGTGAACTCTGTGACCGCTTCCATATTTCCCATCGTTTCTCCACACCATATTACCCCCAAGGTAATGGCCAAGCTAAGGTGTCTAATAAAACAATTCTTAAAATCCTCAAAAAGATAGTCGACGACGCTGGCCGTAACTGGCATATCCAACTCAATCCTGCACTTTGGGCCTACTGCACAAGCATCCGCACACCTATAGGAGCTACACCCTACTCACTTGTCTATGGTGCTGAAGCCATCTTGCCTATTGAGGTTGAGTTACCTTCTTTACGGGTCTCTTTGCAAAACATCATTAATGATGAAGATTACAGGGTCTCTCACTTACAAGAACTAGAACTGCTGGATGAACGAAGACACACTGCTTTTAATCATCTCAAAGCTTACCAACAATGAATGAGTCGCAGCTACAATCACAAAGTCAAGCCTCGCACATTTGAAGTAGGTGACTTGGTTCTCAGAGAAAATCCCAAGAATCAACAAGACAGAGAGAAGAAGGGCAAGTTCGAACCAAACTGGCTTGGTCCTTACATCGTTACAGCAACCTATGGATCTGGTGCATATCAGCTCTCAACTATAGAAGGTGAACCTTTGGAGGATCCTATCAACAGCATGCACCTTCGCCGGTTCTATACATAGCTCTTCGGAATATCCTAATTCAAAAAATACAAAAAAATTAAAAAAAAATTCAAAAATACAAAAAAAATTAAAAACAAAAAAATCGTTACTTGGTGAAAACCTGGCAAACAGGCGCCTTGTGACACAAAAAAATTGAAAAATCCAAAAAAGTAAAGAGAAATAAATTCGTCCAATGGTGAAAACCACTTCGGTGGCGCCCTGGGCAAGTACCATGGTGAAAACTGGGTTACCAGCGCCATGCGTAGAGACATTGCTCCTCCCTCCTTCAGGATTCTCTTTCATCACTTCACTTTGCCCACACTCACAACCTATTCATTCACAATAAACTTACCCATTCCCATCATGGCTTGTTATTGATCTACCTAAGATTGGTTAGCCATTCATAATAAACCTCCCTTTCCATCCATAATAAATCAGATCCTATCTATGACTACGGCAAATCCTACGTCTAGTGATGGGTGTGGAACTGAGAACACCACATGTTTCGAGGAGTAAAGTTTCTTCCAGCTTCCTTCAGTCTATTCACGCACAATCCGCAATAAAGCAACATTTGCATCGCCAGTCTGCAATAAAATTTTGTCTTCTCCACAATAAAGTATCAGTTTCATGGATTCAGTCAATTTCAGATGAGACACAACAGCAACAATGGGCTTCAACAAAATCAAATCTTTCAACAGACTCAGACAACATATGGTTCGGTGCTATCTATCCTTTTTGTGAAAGTAAACATTGTGACCACAATCAAATAAGACTTATACAAGTGACAAGAGACACTAAACTTGAGGACTATAGTGATGTTGGTGTCGAGTCTTGGTTTTCTTTTGATTTTATCTTTTGGTGACATGTCTTTTAGCTTTTCCAGGATGTCTCTGACTAGAGATTCTATCTCCAGGATGTCTTTGACTAGAAAGGCGAGGATGGGGTATCGTCACCTATTTGCATTTATTGTCTGTGGATTGTCTTTTAGTAATGCTATGACTTGTCCAAGGATATGAGGACACTGTGAGTCTAGTATGAACTGGGGCATTCCTTGTTTGTGACTGTCTTATCTCCATGCAAACAGGTACAATGACTTTCTGGGTCGAACATATGCCTCGATTGTCATAACCTACTTGCCATAATAAAGCTCAATGATGATAACGCACAAGAAGCTCTTTCACGTTCATATCTTCTGTCTTCCATCCCCCTTTCTTGATTGACTTCCATCATCCTTCTCGAGTCCGCGTAGCCTACTATCACATGACTGAGTATAATGACACACCAAAAATATTTGCATTTCATGTAGTTGCACCTGCATTACCACATATAAGCATTTCATACATACATATAGATATCACAATTGCATCACATCCTGCACACAACACCTGTTAGCACAATTTACATTTGCATTATCATTACATACATTCACATTTGCATTGGCATAACATATAAAAACATATAAAAACATAAACATATATATTGCATTGCATTATGTATGTATTTGCATCCATATCATAAGCATACATTCTAAGAACATCTCATCACATAGGTACACATGCATATAGCTGCCGCAAAATGAATCATCTCATATATATATATAAAGTGTCATGATACAATGATGTCAAAAATCATATGGCTACAAAATCACTCGCAGGTGTCTACAATACAAAAATGGTACAAATACTGATACAAGGGAGCCCTCTATGGCTATGATGAACTCCCTCCCTCGGAGCCGCCTGGCCTCGACGGAGCCTGAGCTCTAAAAGGACCCGCTCCAGGATCACCCTGCCTGTCTGGTGGTGGTGGAGGACCCATGACCCCACCACTCGATGCCTGTCTCCTCTGGCTCCCTCCCATAGCCGTCGTTGTCTGTGATGGTCTATGGAAGCTCCTCGCCCACTGATCTGCTGGCACGACACCATAATACAGGTCCCTCCAGTAGGCGATCTCCTCTCCGGCTCGCAGGACATATGTGTAGCCTGCTCCTGTGTCCTCTGCCGCCTGCCTCCCTGCCCTCAGTGCTGTCTCAGCCTCCGTGTAGCGCTGAATAGCCTGATCCCTCTCCCACTCAGTATCCCTGAGCATGGTCCTGAGTCGGTCCCTCTCCCTCTCCAGATCCTGGATCTCATCTGCCTGGCCCTGACAGATCTCCTTGAGCTCAATTAGCTCATCCTCCTCTGGATCCCCACCCTCTACCCCTGCTTGTGGCTCTCCCTCTGTGGGTGCCTGTACCTGTGCTGGCCCCTGTACCTCTACTGGTGCCTGAATGGGTACCTATCTCGGTCAATGTCTAGGTCCCTGTACCTGTCCTCATCCCTATACCTGTGCCTGTACTGGCACCTGTCCCTGTCCCTATCTCTATCCCTGTGCTTTAGGACCCTGTGCTGCCGGTACCTGCAAGGGCAATCCACCGTGACCCCTCACCACCTAGGCCTGTCCCTCCTATCCACCCTCCCTCCGAGGTGCCACTCTCCTCTCCCCAACTACTCCCCTCTGCCTCCGTCGGCCTCGGCCTCCATCACCCCCACCATCATCATCATCATCTCCTCCTGCATCTCCCTCCAGTAGCTCTCCTGGATCTGTCAATCGAGGGAATGGATGTGTAGCGTCCTAAAATTGTGACACTTGCAATTTTAACTGCATTTCGGTCTTCACGATGGCGACGCAACATGCAACCTGAATGGAGACCCTGAAACTTGCTCACGACACCAAAAATTGCATTTTTCAAGTACCCTGGCCTGAACCTCCTTGCACCCTGCTGTCCCGGGAGGTGGGACCAGAGCGCCCAGCGCCCTAATCCCCAGGACCATGGCGCCCAGTGCCCTGGTCCCTGGGCCTATTTTGGGCCCGGTCTCCTAAGGGGTCTCGGGTCTTTTTGTTTGCAATTTGGAAATTAACTTTCCCTAGTCGGCCTAAGGTCGGGAAAATCAGTCTATCAGCCCTAATTGACAAGTATATAAACTACATTTTCCTCTCTCATTTGGGGGAGACATAACACATACATGACGGAAAAAACGTGGAAACTATACTCAAACATTCAAGCATTCAAGCATTCAAGCATTCAAGCATTCCTTCTAAGTCTCCATTCAAGGCTAAGTGTTGCATTCAAGACAAGGATTCAACCATTGAAGAGGAGATCACTTACTACATACTACATACAACATACTACAACAACATACAACATCTATACCTTCGCACATAAGGATAAAAACATCCTTAGAACAAGGTATTAGTACTTGTTTTACAGTCATTTACGTTTACAGCTCTTGCTCATTTCTTGGTTAATTCCAAAACCGGGGTTTGACCTAAAGGCAAACCCCTAATCCCTAACCCCCCAATCGTCTTTGCTTTTCTGTGTGTAGGTTGCCGGTACGCGGCTGAAATTGAAGATCTGGAATCCTTGTGCAGAGACGAACAGATCCCCCTTCGTTTCGCGGATTTTTTAGAGGACCGTGGCGCCGGGCGCCATCGTCCCAACAACTTTTGCTCAAATTTGCAGGACAGCGCCGTATCGACATTTTACTACTAATTCCAGGTCCGCAGCTTTATCCTATAATCCAAACTCAGTTTATAAGCAAATCTTTGTCACTTTCTATACATTCCTAGCTCAATTCCTTTATCAATATTCTTTACAAAAGAGGGTAGCCTTGCTGTCTTGACCCTTGAAATTCATCCAATCTTGCATTATGTGGGATTGGATCTTATGAGTTTCAACCCCTCTTTTGAATGTAAAGTCTCTCCCCTAAGTGAAAACCATCGAATCCTAGCGAACCTCCCTTCTCTCTCCTCGGAGTTGGAAGAGGGGAGAACAACTAGGGTTCGATTGCGATTTTCCGCTTTACAGGATGCTCTGCCCAATAAGCTGTATACTCTGCATCCATCCCAGCGTCCTCGATCTCTGGCCACATATCCCAAGGTAAGGGCACCATCTCTGCCAACTGTGTCAGCACCTGATCATATGACAATAGAGGCCCGAACTGCGCCTGATCCCTCACTGTGCGGGCATACATACCCGAGCCTCGTGGCATCCTCTGGATCCTGCCATACTGCCTGCATACTTGGTCCACCAGCTGTCTCTCCAGTATATAGGACGTCCGCCCAATCAAATATCTGCTCTGGAAGGTGTAAGGCAGCTCCACTGCATCATCCTCCCACTCCTCACACCCCAGATACGGCCTCCAGATGACTACGTCAATGTCATCTATCACTTGCCTCCAATGCTCTAACCTGCCAATCTGAGGCTGCGAAGTGATCATGTCATACAGATGCACAAAACTCCGTCCATGACCTCTCCCTCTGAAATGTATCGGCCGTGTGATAGGCAGATGCTCGTATGCCCAAACCTGCAGAAGTGTCACTCCACAGCCCAGTCCCACTGATCCATGGTAGACGAACTGGTGAAGCTCATAATATAGGTGGGCCAACACACATGGACCCCACGCATATCTGGTGTGATGTGTCACCAGTGTCTCCAATGCTCCTCCCCAGCCCACTGCCAACCCCCGTGTCGCTCTGTCCGGACATAGGAACCCACTGATAGCTCCTCCGATCACAGCTGGCAAGGCTAACCCTGTTGCGGTCATGGTGTCCCATGCCACGTGTCCTGCTCTCATCTCTAGGCCGGGATCCTGGAACACCCGTCTCAAAGCCTCTCTGTCTCCGTCGCGATCGTATGGAATCAAATCTCCATCAATCGGTATGTGCAGAATCCTATATACATCCTCGAGGGTCACTGTCATCTCCCCCATCGGCAAATGGAATGTACATGTCTCTGAATGCCATCTCTTGGCCAGCGCAGTCAGCAAACCCATGTTTGCCCGAAACTCAGGCACATATAATACGTGTCTCAATCCCATCTCCTCAATGGCAGCTCTATCCTGAAATGACAACTCCAGTCGCAATCTCTATGTGGACGGGAATCTCTCCCGTGACTCTAGCATAGGCAAATACTCCTGCAGTCAAACAATCAAATCATGTCAGTCATCGTGGCATTCATTGTTCATCACAAAATGCTACTTGCTATCTAAATGCATATGGTTATCTATCCTAGTGACACTCACTATTCATCACAAAGTGTTGCTATTTATCCTAGTAGTGCTCCCTGTTCATCACAAAGTGCTACTCATACTTTGGGTACTCCCTGTTCATCACAAAGTACTCTATCTTGGTGCTCACTGTTCATCACAAAGTGCCTTGATCTATCCTAGTCTTCTTAGAGGACTTGCTTGAGTGTATCCTCTCAGCAGCTTATCCAATCGACAGCGTATGTTCATCACAGAACTGTCGATTTGACCTAGAAGACAAAACCTTGCATTTTCTAACATATACGTGCTTTTAACTCACAAACGCGTTTCTACCTCACAAACGCGCCTATAGACTGCACAAGCGCACCTAAACAATGCAAACATGCCTGTTTGACATAAACGTGCCTAAACTATTCACAAACATGACTTTGGCACACAAACGCCCCTTCAGGACATAGATGCGCCCGCATACAGCACAAACGCGGTTCCAGATGCATACGCGCCTGGCATCGACACAGACGCACCTAGCGGACACAGACGCACCTGGCATTGAAGTAGACGCAGTTGCACATTTTTGCACTTTTTTTTTGTGCCCTATTCCTAAGTGCATTTATTGCTAACTAGCATGCATTAATGACAAAATTGAATGCGTCAAAGTATGAGGAGGTTTGGTGGTACTTACCGGCTCTCCTGCCTCTGCTGGTCTCTGAAATTGGCGAACACGGTCGAATCTGTGTACGAAAGCCATCGCTGCTAACTGCTGCTGCTCTTTTCTCGCTTTGCACTGTGATCTCGTGAAGGTGTAGATGGCAATGAGGATGTCTTTTGCCCATGGTCTATCTTATAGCCTACCCTAGCCCTCGCATTCATTTTTTCGAGTCAGCCTTCTTCATCTCGTGACTCTGTCACTTTATCCAGTCAGTCCATTCTATCCCATCTTTCTTATCGAGAGATTGTCTGCGATCTTTTCAGACATTTTCAGCCAATCTCTCGAGGGGGCATGTCATTCCCATTCTGGGGCAACTCTGTATCAGTTCATCTTATCTTCTTTGAAACAACGCGACAAGCCGCATTGTCTCAAAGAGGGGCAAAATGTAGACACCTAAAATTGTCATGTCTAATTAAATAAATATTTTATTTATTTACTTATCTAAGCCTAATTCTTCTATTAATTAAATAAATCTTTATTTATTTAATTAATTCATTTATCCTCTTCTAGCCTTATTTCTCATTTAAATAAATACATTTATTTATTTAAATTATGCTTTTCCTAAATTAAATAAATATTTTTATTTATTTAATTATCCCATTTCCTCTATTAATTAAATAAATCTTTATTTATTTAATTAATTCATTAGCTTTTTCTACACATGACACATGTCATTCATCTCTTAATTCCTATACTACCTACTCCTTTCATTATTTTGGTATTTCTTTTACCTACCCTCTAATCCTAGCCGACCTCTCTTTTTACACCTCTCAATCTTATCCCTCCATTTCATATTGTGTCTTCTATTTAAGGAGATGCTTCCTTCATTGTCAAACCCTAATCACTCATGCTAATGATCATTTTTTACTACACTACGATCCTACTTGCAACCACATTCCATTCTTTGTTGAGCTCTTGTGCATATAAAAATCTGAGAGCAAATATATCAAGCAAGATCAATGGAGATAGGAAGAATGGAGATCAAAACCCTATGGGACATGTGATGGTATAATCTTTGTGATTTCATGTGATTTGCATTGTCTTAGGTAATCTTCATAGGTTATGGTGGATCTTTGTTGATTGCTAGGCTAGGGTTTTGTGGTTGGATTCATTTAGCCTTTCAATATTGTTATTATTGTTATCCATTTTCACCATATACACTTACCATATCCTATTTTAAGCTTCCTTAAAAAGTTTTCTACCACTGTATCTGAGTCTTCACTATATTATCCATGAGTAATTTCTTCCTTACCCTTTTTGATGGAGTTGAAATCAGCCTGTTTCTTTGAAGTTCCTTCACCAGTTGTTCTCATCTCATAAGCGGTTAGGGACCCAAATAACTCATCCATTGAAAAGGTTTTTAGATCATTGGATTTTTCTAATGTAGAGACCTTTTTATCATACTTAGATGTGAGGGATCTGAGTATCTTTTTGACAATAACTTCATCAAATATATCTTCTCCAAGTCCTCTAATAGTGTTCACTATTTCATCAACTCTTTGAAGATAATCAACAATCTTTTCTTCATCTTTCATCTTCAAACCTTTAAGATGACCTCTTAGTGTTTGCAGTTTAGCCTCCTTCACCTTGACATCTCCTTCAAATAATCTCTTCAACTTATCCAAAGTTTCCTTGGCAGATGAGCAGTGCATAATTTTAACAAACTCATTATCAGACAATCCAATGACAATAGCATGTTTGGCCTTGGCCTTGGCATTTCTTTCATATTCCTTCTTAGTATCCGGATCTGTAGGAGGAGCATTAGGGATAATATACCCATTTTTCACAGACATCCAAACATAAAAACCTAGGGAGGATAGATAGGTTTCCATTCTTCTGATCCAGAAGGCATAGTTGGTACCATCAAACATGGGAGCTTTGGAGGAGGAGTATTCATTCCTTTCCATTGTGTTCTTAAAACAGAATCTACCCAAGCTAGAGAAAGATTTGACCAACAAGGAACCTAACGCTCTTATACCAATTGTAGAACACAAGATAGTACTGAGAGGGGGGTGAATCAGTGATTATAAATAATTTTAAATAGTTTGTGCAACCAGTAATATAATGAATAAACTCTAACAACCAATTACAAACAAGAGCACATAACATCAGATATATGAGGAAACCCCAATATGGGAAAAACCTCGATGAGAAATGTTGTTGGAGATCTACTGATCCAATCTATCCTCACAATAAAAAAACTATTTACAAAGATTTAGGGCACCAACCCCTAGCAATTAATGGGCACCTACCCAAAGGAGCACCAACCCCTGCACCGAGCACCCACTCAGTGAAATACAATGAAATATAAAACAATATAATGATAAACACTTATTACAAATGAGTTTTGTAACACCTCCAACCAATTCTCTATGTCGGTTTAACTCTCCTCTATCTCACTATTGTTGTCTTACCGGTTCAGACATTGTCAATTCAATAGACTGTTATGTTTTGTAATAGTTTACCGGTAACCTCAACCCTTATTGGTTACACCTTTCTTATCGGTTCTTCTTCAACACTCAGTCACTTCAATATTCTTGTATCACATTCAGACTGATCGATTCTCACCCTTGAAGAAACTCTCTTTCTCCTCAATATTTCAACCAACATCTTCTTGTTGGCATTATGGATTAATTGATTATGTGTTTCATTGATGTTTTGTCATTGATTTCAACACTAGCTATTATGGTTGGTCACCGGTAGACAGGTTTTGGTTACCAGTAGAAGATCTAGTGTTACTGGCAGAAGAGACTATCTGTTGGACACTTTCGGCATGTTTGGATCAATGGAGTATGTTTGATTTTATGTGTTACATGCTCCTAGAGCATGTTTTGGTCAGTTAGTATTGACTTGGTAATTGTATGCTATCATACACTCTTGTAAACCCTTACCGGCATTGGTTTAAGATTTAACCGGTAGAGCTTTCACTAAGGAATCTTGACAAGAAGCATAAGTGGTGTTGGTGTGGCTTCTACATGGATTTCAGGATACTGAAGATGTTCTTTGATTGTGCTTCAACTTCTTGAAGACATTTCTTTGGCGTGGAGGACCCAAAATAGGTCTAGTACCTATCTAGGTTATGAACCGATATCATGTTAACGTTTACTCTACACGTTACCAGGATGTTTTGGGATGTTCTATAGATTGGTTATTGTTGTTTTGGTCTTAAGCCGACATGGAATATCATTGTAATATGGATTTATGTAATTATCTTATTATAATATCTTTTAGGTGGCCGACCTAATTGGTTTAGGCCTTAGGGTTGGTATAAAATGATGTATGATCTCATTGTAGATCACGGGGAACAAGTGTCGTGGTCTTGAAATGCAATATCATATGCCATGAAGATTTGGTCAATCATATGTGATCGAATTGGGATTAAAGAAGAGGTTAAAGGCCTATGTTATTGAGCTTAATCGGGACTGTAATTAGGCATGGTAGATGTTATCTCTGGCAGTTCAATATTCTGGATTGTTGTCCATTTATCTTGAGGTGGTTATAACCTCTTTGTAGTCAGTGAGACTTTTTTGTAATGAGCAGTATGCTCTAGGAAGTGTGCCTTCCTGCATGTGCAGGCCCCTCATTGTATCACATACTTTCTACAGAAGTATCATCTGACAGTGGGTAGGCTTCCCACCGTGGTTTTTCCCTTTCTGGGTTTTCCATGTACAAATCATGGTGTTATATGGTATGGTTGCATTGTGATGAGTATCTTCTTTATTGCTAAGTTTCATTGCTTACCGGTATTTATTCCTGCTATTCTTGTACTTAA
This sequence comes from Cryptomeria japonica, assembly GCF_030272615.1. NCBI lineage: Eukaryota > Viridiplantae > Streptophyta > Pinopsida > Cupressales > Cupressaceae > Cryptomeria > Cryptomeria japonica. The sequence continues at coordinate 523,305,810 of NC_081408.1, read as the reverse complement.
TGTTTATATGCTCCAATTTAAGGCTATTACGTGGATTAAATGATATGATCTATTAACAACTAATTCACCCCCCCTTCTCATTTGTTCACCGATTATCTTAACACTTCTTAGATCTTTGATCTGCACATTTATACTCTTGTTTTCCAGCCAAAATAAAAACTCAAACTTCACGTGCTTAGGGTTTTCTTCACCAACCATGATCTGTATCAAATCCGATCTCATCTTCTCGATTCGACAACCTACAATAGTTCAACAAAAAGCTCTATCTTTTTTTATTCTTCCAATAAACGTTTACTATTTTTAGCAAACTGGATCCTGTTCATCAACCTTGACTTTGTCGATCACAATAAATGATCTAGCAATTTCCTTCTCCAGATCAACAAGATGATCAGATATCCTAATTCGATCATAATATCAAAGAATAAAATCTTTTCCCTTTGATCTGATTTGAGCCACAATCTTCTACAACCAATCCATGATTTTCGTATCGACATTTAATACCGACCTACTCAGTTGTTAGGATAAACGATGGACAACTAAGAGGGGGGGTGAATCATTTGTCAACAGATTATAAAAATTTAAGCACACAAAACCTTTTACTAGAATACATAAACTAAATACTAAAATAGAAGATATAACAATCAAGCACAAACATAAATCACAAAATAATGACCAACACAACACCAAGATTTGTACGTGGAAAACCTGATAAAGGGAAAAATCGCGGTGGGAAGCCTACCCACAGTCAAATAATACTTCTACAACAAGTATGTGATTACAATAAGAAGGGTCTGCACATGCAGGAAGGCACACTGCCTAGAGCGCACTGCTCATCACAAAAGGATCATCACTGACTACAAAGAAATCCATACTACAATCCAGAAAGATGAGTGAATTGCAAGAATAGCATCTCCTATGCCTGAGTACAGTTTTGGTTAAGCTCAATATCGGAGGTCTTAAACCTCTTACAAAAACCCAATTCAATCACTTATGATCAACCAAAACCTTTGCATGTGATTACAACTTTATTCGCACATAGATAATCCAATAACCCACGACCATACATGATCTACAAAGAGATCTTACATCATATCTATACCAACTTGGGACCTAAACAATTAGGTCGGCCACCTAAAATATTAATGAAATAAATCCATTACATAATCCCACAAACTAATGATAAACCAAATCGGCCTAAGATCGAAACAACATAAACCAAACAATAAATCCAACTGGTGATGCATCAGGAGCATCAACCAACACGTTACATAAATCGGTCCATAACCTAGCAGAATAACATCGGACCCAAATAGGTTGACATAATCCAAATGAAACACCATGGTTAATTTGAACATGAACATGATAACCATCGGCATCCTAATAACCTTCTAGAAGCCACACCAACACCACTTATCGTATTCATCGGAAGATATTCATCAAAGCACTGTTGGCAAAACCCTTACCGATAACCAAAAGGTTGACTAGAATAAATGATAGCATATGGATCATCAAATCTCAAACCAATTGAATGTGATACACATTAGATACACATGAATAACCAATCCAAACTAATTCCAACAGCTGGACCAAACCAGAGACAAATCTCCAGATCAACATCAAAGACCAACCACTCTACCGGAACCCAATAGAGAGCAAAATAGCTAGTGTTGACATCAATGACAAACATCAATGCAAAACATAATCAATTCCTCCAATTTTCCAACAATCTCCCCCTTCGACATTGATGGCAATACTAGATATGAAAAGGATCCAAGTGCTAAGAAATGTCAAATAAGTCTCCCCCAACGGATGACATCCAACAAACTCTTCAAGATGATATGACAAAGAAGTTCTGAACCAAAAGACCAAACTCCCTCTATGAATGATATCCCTATTAAGATCTATTTTTCACATATATATATCTCTCCCCCTTTGACATCGATTCCATAAATCTAACATAAACATCAAATAAAAGCCATAAAACCTTTAAACCACACAGATGACTACTCCCCCTTAGTAGTAGCATCAACACATCAATCTAGCATGAATGATAGCACTGATAAATGCATACTGGACTGATGCGAGTTAGCATCACTCAATGTAAACTTCCTCTTCAAGATCTCCATTCAAAAATGCACACTTAACATCCATCTAATAAATCTTGTATTTCTTATGGGCAGCATAAGCAAGAAATAATGTCACAGCTTCAATCCTAGCTACCAGAGCAAAAGTCTCATAATAATCAATTCCTCCCTTCTGACAATATCCTTTGCATACCAATCTAGCCTTATTCCTCACAACTTGTCCATCTTCATTCAATTTATTCCTAAAAACCCATTTAGTTCCAATAACATTCTTATTTTTAGATCAAGGAACTAAAGTCCATGTGTTGTTCTTTATTATCTGATCTAATTCCTCTTCCATAGCTCTCATCCAACATTCATCTTTACAAGCTTCAATAACTGATGCCGATTCAACTTGAGAAATTAAACATAACTCATCAGCTTCCAACTTTCTTCTTGTCATTACTCCTTTGTTCTTGTCTCCAATGATCTGATCTTCTGAATGATTTAACCTTACATGCCTAGGAGTCTTCTGGCTTTTTGTTTCTCTGCACTGATCTGTTGGCATTTGTATGAAGATTGCATTAATGATATGTTATTATGTCATTGATGTCAATTGAACCGATAAAGATATTGCTGATATTGTTGTTATTTTTCATATTGTCTTGTAACCAGTAGGAAGAGCTTTGTGAGGGATATTGTAAACCGGTATGTAAGTTTGTGAGTTGAACCGGTAACCAGAGTAAAAGGTTAAACCCTTTCTGTTATGTAACCGGTAAACCCTACCAGTTGTTTTTGTTAAACCCTAACCGATTAAGGTTGTTGAATTGGTTATGTTGGTTTATGGTCTAATGTTGAGCAATAATGATAGTGACACGTAAGGTCATTGTATGAAGACAAGTTCAAAATATTCTGGCATTATTGTTTGTCTAGGGAATGAGAAAAGTGTATTGCATCTATTGCAAAGCATGTGATGATTTACTGAGCTCGATGAAATAGTAATCAAGGAGTGGTTGAGGATTTCTTGATTGATGTGTGCTTGTACCGACTTGTTTGTAATCTCAATGAGAGGATATATATTTTTGTTGTGTTATCGACCTAATTGATTTGTATTTAAGGTCGATGAAGTTGTTTTGTTTGTTGTTGGCAAGAGTTAACAGAAATCAGTTGGGTGTGTGATTATCGAACCGAAGAATGAGTCTGCAGTTTGAGTAAAGGCAGATAGAAGCTTAAATGGATTTGATCAAGCAAGTGTAGTGCTATTCAGATAGATCAAGAAACTCCTATTGTTTTCTAACAATTATAGCAGAATTGAAATCCCCTAACCGGGTAAGCTCTAACAAGCTTGGTTACTTATTAAATCCTCTAACAAGGTGGTCCATTAGATTGGACTTTCAAATCCTCTGCTGAGATTACTCCTTACAGGGTATTTGCTTCTAACAAGGCATTTTTAGTCAATCCCTTAACCAGGTGATTCCTAACAGGATCAGTTCTTAATAGGACTTTTGTAAAAGCTTTAACAGGCTTGGCTCCTAACAAGGCAAACATTAGAAGAGTTCAGACATTATCTTGTGAGTCCCATCTCACCGTGGTTTTTACCTATTTGGGTTTTCCATGTATAAATACTTGTATCATGTGGTGAATATTTTTGTGGTTATGATCTTATGGTTGATTTGATTAACTACTTAATTATTTATGATAAGGCATGATAACCGAAAGATTAAGAAATGAAGCCTTGGCATATGATAAAGCAATTGGATGTTTACAAGTTAAATGTTGTTTACTATTCAATTATTGTAACAGTCAACCAGTATTCTTATGAGTATTGATCTTGACAGCGATATTTCATTGATAAGTTTACTTTGTGTGTTTGAGTTTGAGTTTGGGAAGTTTGTATCAATTTTTCTATTTACTGATTCAACCCCCCCCCCCCCCCGCCTCTCAGTAATCTATCGGATACTTATTCTTTCATCATACCATCATGATCTTCAGTTACTATTGAATTTTCTGATACTGTTTGGGTAATTGGTTCAATATTTTGTTCGGGTACAAGTGCTACATGTTCAGTTATGATCATCTCCACTTTTAGTTCTCTCTCATAAGTTTTAATTTGACCTTTATATAACTCATCCACTTTGACATTAGCACTCTCCACAATTCTCTACAATCTTTTGTTATAATATCTATATGCTTTGCTTTCATTAGAATAACCAAGAAATATCCCTTCATCACATCTAGGATCAAACTTTCCAATAGAATCATCTCTTTTGATATAGCATTTACTACCAAAGATTCTAAAATACTTAATTGAAGGTGTATGACCAAATAATAACTCATAAGGTGTCTTACTGGTGTCTCCTTTGATATGAACTATATTTAATGTATATACCATTGTACTCACAGCTTCTCTCCAGTAGATATGAGGTAAATTAGCTTCCATCATCATAGTTTTGGCCGCATCCAAGATACTTTTGTTCTTTCTTTCCACAACACCATTATGTTGAGGTGTCTAAGGTGCAGACAACTATCTCCTTATCCCATGCTTCTCACAATAACTGTTAAATTCACCGGATGTGAATTCACCACCTTGATCTGACCTTAAGCATTTAATCTTCAACCCTCTCTCTATCTCAACTTTAGCTTTAAAGATCTTAAACTTTTTCAAAAGCTTCAGATTTCTCTCTTAGAAAAGTAACCCACATCATTCTAGAATAGTCATCAATGATTAGCATGAAATATCTGTCACCCTGAAAACACTTTATTCTAGCAGGACCACACAAATCAATGTGAATAAGATCAAGAACATTATTATATTTGTCTTGTATACTCTTAAAAGAATTCTTGACTTGCTTTTCCATTTGACATTCCTTACATACCGGATTATAGGGCTTCACAATCTTAGGTATATCTCTAACACCCTTAGTTGAATTGATCTTTACAATGCAATCAAAATTCACATGACACAACCTCTTATACCATAGCCAACTCTCATCAATTTGTGCAATCAAACATGTCTTCTCATCGGAGTTCAAATGAAAATGTTACCTTTAGTCGGTCTACCGGTTGCAATCTCCAATCCAGATCTGTTAATGATTTTGCATTTTCCATCCTTGAACTGTAATTGAAATCCCTTATCCACCAACTATACTGCACTCAAAATATTATACCTAAAACCTTCAACATAATAAACATTATCAGTGTTATGCTTACCATCCAATGATATAGTTCCTCTTCCTCTGATCATGCATACTTTGTCATCTCCAAATTTAACCAAACCACCATCAAATTCTTGCAAAGATAAAAACTTCATTTTATCTCCAGTCATATGATGTGAACATCCACTATCTATCACCCATTCATCCTTGTCTTCTAGAAGAAAGGGGATTTTCCTCATTTTGAATGATAGGTTCTAGAGCATCTTCCTTGATAGCCAAAATATCCATTCCTTTCCACTGCTCAATCCACTGGCTGAATCTTGTGTCGATTCATCATCAAAATTAGTCACACCTTCCTCATCCGCATAGTCCCATGATTTTTCTTTGTTTCTCCTGTACTTATGCTTGTTCTGATAATCATGGTTAGGCCTAAAAGATCTTCTAGCTTTCTATTCAAATCTTGAATTCCTCTCAGGACATCTAGATGCAAAATGACCTATCTTATTACATGCAAAACATTTAAAAGGTGATTTTCCTTCATACTTACTTCATGTCGGACCTTTAGGTACTCTTCTAGAAAATAGGGCTTCAAGTTGCTCAAACTCTTCATCTTCTTTCTTCATTTCATCCAGTTTCTTCACATATAAAGCTTTCTAAACACTCTTTCCCATTGATGGTGCAGATGTATGAAAAGCAGATTCAGTCTTTGCAACTCCTTGAGGACAAAATTCTTCAAGCTCAAAAGCAGATAATTTTCCAACCAAAGTATCCATCTTAACAAAAGTGTTAGCCATTGTTCTCAGCTCATTAATTGCAATAGCCTTCATCTTCTAAGCTAGTGGCAAAGCTCTCAATACTTTAGAAACAATCTTATCTTCGCTCAGAGATCCACCACATCACTAAATTCCCATAATAATTTTATTAACTCTTTTCATAAAAGCAATAATCCTTTCATCTTCTTCCATTTTTAGGTTCTCATACCTCACCTAGTAACCATCAAGTTTAGAAAATTTAACAATAGGGTCACCTTCATTTAGAGCATCCAACTTGTCCCATATAGCCTTCGCAGATGATTGGTTAGTTAATCCCATTGTTTATTGATCAAAAAGTGCACTCAAGAGTGCTTCTCTAGCTCTACAGTCATTTTCAATGTCCTTATCCAAGTTTTTCGAAGGGGGGTTGTCAGATGCCAGATTATGAGGAGTATAGCCTTTCTCTATGATCTCCCAAATCTCTTTCCCAATACTTCTCAAATGAGTCTCCATCTTAATCTTGCAGACTTTGTAATTTGTTGAACCAAGCTTGGGGGTTTCTCTCCAAAAAATAGATGGAGATGAATTATTAGTTTCCATAGGATCTCTTTCAAGTGGTTAAGCTTCTGCAAACAGGACCAAGTTCTGATACCAATTGTTAGGATAACTGATGGACAACTAAGAGGGGCGTGAATCAGTTGTCAATAGATTATGAAACTTTACGCACACAAAACCTTTTATCGGGATTCATAAACTAAATACTGGAATAGAAGATATAACAGTTAAGCACAAACATAAATCACGGAATAATTACCAACTCATAACACCAAGATTTGTACAAGGAAAACCTGATAAAGGGAAAAACCACGGCGGGAAGCTTGCCCACAGTCAGATAATACTTTTGTAGCAAGTATGTGATTACAATAAGAGGAGCCTACACATGCAGGATGTCACATTGCCTAGAGCACACTGCTCATCACAAAAGGAGCCTCACTGACTATAAAGAAATCCATACTACAATCTAGAAAGATGAGTGAGCTGCAAGAATAGCATCTCCTATGCCCAAGTATAGTTTCAGTTAAGCTCAATACTGTAGGTCTTAAACCTCTTACACAAACCTAATTCTATCACCTATGATCAACCAAAACCTCTGCATATGATTACAACTTTATTCGCACATAGATAGTCCAATAACCCACAACCATACATGATCTACAAAGAGATCTTACATCATATTTATACCAACCCTGGACCTAAACAATTAGGTTGGAAACATAAAAGATGATACAATAAATTAGTTACATAATCCTGCAAACCAATGATAAACCAAGTCAGCCTAAGACTGAAACAACATAAACCAAACAATAAATCCAATCAGTGACGCATCGGGAGCATTAACCAACACATTACATAAATCAGTCCATAACCTAGAAGAATAACACCGAACCCAAAATAGGTCATCATAAGACAAATGAAACACCATGATCAACTGGAATACGAACATGATAACCATCAACATCTTGATAACCTTCTAGAAGCCGCACAAACACCACTTATCAGATTCATCAAAAGATCTTCATCAAAGCGATGCTAGTAAAACCCTTACCGGTAACCAAAATTCTTATAGAACAAATGATATCATCTGGGTCATAAAATATTAAACCAAATGAATGTGATACACTTTAGGAACACATGAATAACCAATTCCAACAACCAAACCAAACCGGAGACAAATATCCAGACCAACATCAAAGACCAACCACTCTACCAGAACCCGGTAGATAGCAAAATAGCTAGTGTTGACATCAATGCAACACATAATCAATTCTTCCAATTTACCAACAGTTAGCAACTACCTTGCTGATGCACTATTCACCTACCACTGTATGTTCACCACATGGAGTCCACGTGACATCTCTATCAGCATCCAACTCACTTGATTGTGTCAGTTCAAACTTGGTCACCAACTGAAAAGGTTATCGATATACACTAGCCCATTAACTTTCATATCATGCACTTATGTGTTATGTCGGTTGGGACATGCTATCTTGGACCACACTTGCCAAACCACAAACCATAGTCTTCATCATTTACCGGTGGTAGTTTTTAACTTTGTCTCTTTGCTTGCTTACTTGTTGACATACTTACCAGTTGACATCCCATACCAGTTGACATCAGTATGCCAACAATCTCCAATGGTGGTACTAACATCTTGCATACCAATTCCATCCAATACCGATGGTATGCTATATCGGTTTTCTATAACATTTGACATCAATGACAACACAATACCAACAAATCTCTCCCTCTATAAAATACATAACCAAAATACTCCACCAGAGGAGCAGAACCAACTCATCAATCCAAGTAAAGAGATAAGACTATGAAGTCCACCAAAATGATGCAACTCAATGCATTTAGTTCTCATTAGGAGGGGTGGATACCCCTAACTTGTCTCTCAAATAGACAAATGTATCTATAGGAAAAGGATTGGTGAAAACATCAGCAATTTGTTCCTTTGTAGATACATACTCCAACTTCACTTCCTCTTCACTGATTTTTTTCTCAAGTAATGATATTTGATTGGCACATGTTTAGTTTTTGAATGTTGCACCAGATCCTTTGACATATTAATAGCACTAGAATTACAACAATATATGGCATTTGGCTCATTATAGATAACTCTGATATCATTAAATATTTTATTCATCCAAACTACCTTAGTGCACTTACTAGCAGCAGCAATGTACTCAGCTTCAGCAGTAGATAAGGACACTGAATCTTGTTTCTTACTAGCCCATGAAACCAATTTCTGACCTAAAATTAATACACCACCGATAGTACTCTTCTGGTCATCAATATCACCAGCCCAATCACCATTAGTGTAAGCACACAGCATGAAATCATCATTCCTCAGATACCACAAACCATAATCCACATTTCCCTTCAAGTATTTGAATATCCTCTTCATAGTAGTGGCATGACTCTCTTTCGGATCAGATTGATATCTAGCAGCCATGCACACATCATGCATAATGCTAGGTCTAGTCTGAGTAAGATATATCAGTCCACCAACCATATATTTGTACAGACTCTGATTAGATTTTGAAGATTCATCATTCTTAGATAATTTGTAGTCAGACACCATAGGAGTACCAACCAATTTGGGGTCATCTAACTCAAACTTCTTCAGCAATTTCTTTACATATTTAGCTTGAGATATAAAGATACCTTTTCCATTCTATGAAATTTGCAAACCTAAGAAAAATTTGATCTCACCTATCATAGACATCTCGAATTATTTTTGCATATCACTGGAAAACTTCATGCTCAAGTTATCATCTCCTCCAAAGATAATATCATCAACAAAAACTTCAACAATCAAAATGTTATCATTCTCAATCTTAAAATATAGATTATTGTCAGCAGTACCTTTATTAAATCCTAATTTCAGTAAATACTTATCCAATATAGCATACCAGGCTCTAAGGGCTTATTTCAATCCATAAAGATCTTTCTTGAGTTTACATACCATGACTCCATCATCTGATAATGAAAATCCATCAAGTTACTAAATGTAGACTTCTTCCTCAATATCACCATTCAAAAAGGTAGATTTGACATCCATCTAATACACCCTGAAATCTTTATGGGCAGCATATGTAAGTAACAATCTAATAGCTTCAAGTCTGGATACTAGAGAAAAAGTATCCTCATTATCAATCCCTTCTTTCTGTGAATATCCTTTGCATACCAATCTTGCTTTATTTTTTACAACTTCACCAGCTTCATTCAATTTGTTCTTGAATACCCATTTAGTACCAATAACATTCTTGTCCTTAGGTCTAGGCACAAGATCCCATGTGTTATTTTTTTCAATTTGATTTAATTCTTCTTCCATAGCTCTCGTCCAATTTTCATCTTTACAAGCTTCAACAACATCTTTAGGTTCAATTTTAGAAATCAAACATACCTCTGCAGTAGCTAGCCTTCTTCTAGTCATCACACTTTTATTTTTTATCTCCAATAATCTGATTTTCTGAATGATTCAATCTTACATACCTCAAGGTCTTCTGATTGTTCTAATTTTTAGGTTCCTGCACCTCTCCACTGGCAGCAACAACATCCAGATTAACAAAGTCTCTATCGGATCAGTCTGCTTCAGTTCTTTAGTCTAAATGGGTGTTAGAACAACATGTTGACCATCATCATATTTGCATGCTTTGTATCTTTTTCATAGTTCTCATCCACCTTCATATTTTCACTTCCCATTATCTTTCTCAGTCTCTTATTGTAGCATTGGTAGGCTTTTCTCTTTGTTGAATATCCCATGAAAATTCCTTCATCACTTCTAGCACCAAACTTTCCTATATTCTCATCTCTCTTGATATAACATTTGCTACCAAAAATTCTGAAATATCTCACAATAGGAACATGACCAAACAATAGATCATAAGGAATCCTACCAATATCACCTTTAATATGAACTTGGTTGAATGTGTAAATAGAAGTGCTAACAACTTCTCTCCAATAGATCTTCGGAACATTCCCTTCAATCACCATAGTCCTTGCAGCATCCAAGATAGTTTGGTTCTTCCTTTCAACAACTCCATTCTACTGAGGGGTTCTAGGAGCAGATAATTATCTTCTAATCGCATGATTCTCATAGAATGAATCAAACTCATCGAAACAGAATTATCCTCTGCTGTCAGATCTCAAACATTTCACCTTCAGTCCTATCTCAGTCTTAATCTTTGCTTTGAATATCTTGAATTTGTCTAATGCTTCTGATTTCTCCTTCAAAAATATAACTCACATCATCCTGGAATAATCATCAATTAGAAACATAAAATATCTATCACCCTACACACTTCTACCATTCTTAAGTCCACATAGGTTAGTATGAACAAGGTCTAGCAATCCATTAGATGTATACTGCTTGCTCTTGAAAGAAATCCTTGTTTGCTTACTCAATTGACATTCCTTACATACCGGATTAGCAGGATTAACAATTTTAGGCAAATCTCTAACAGCTTCAGTCGAATTGATCTTAATCATTGAATCAGAGTTAACATGACACATTCTCCTATACCACAACCAACTTTCATCAATCTGAGCAATCAAACAAATTTTCTCACCAGCATTCAAATGAAAGATATTACCTTTAGTCTTAGTTCTAGATGCAATCTCTATACTGGAGGCATTTAGGATCTTTCATTTACCATTCATGAATTGCAAATCATAAACTTTGTCAACCATCTATCCAACATTTAAAATATTATGTTTCAAACCTTCAACATACAAGACATCATCGGTATTGTGCTTACCATCAAAAGAAATAGAACCTCTATAATGGATCACAAAGGCTTTGTCATCTCCAAATTTTTCTATTCCACCATCATACCTTTCCATACTCACAAATTTACTTTTATCATCGGTTATATGATGTGAACAACCACTATCAATCACCCATTCATCTTTCTCTTCAACTTTAGCAAATAAAGCTTTCTCCTCAGCAGTGCAACTTGTGTAGTCAACAAGTATCGGTCCATCTTCTTTAATAGCAGTAAACACAACTTCATCTCCTTCTGATTCTTCATCTGTAAGACCTTCATCAACAGCATAGTAATAGTTATTCTAATGCTTATAATTCTAGTTAGGTTTGTAAGGCTTATCAGACTTCTCATGTTTCTCATATCTATCATTCCTATCATGCATATCAAATTTATCATGCCTATCATACTTATCCATTCTCTCTGAGCACCTAAAAGAAAAATGTCCTACTTGATTGCAAGAGAAACATTTTAGAGGCAATTTCCCATCATACTTACTAGCTCCCTTAGGCAATATTCAAGCAATCAATGCTTCAAGCTCATCCAATTCTCTTTCTTTCTCTTCCATCTCTCTTCTCTCTCTTTCATATCTAGATATTGTGCATTCATTAGGATCATACTTTTTCTTTTCGGATACAGATTCTCTAAATGTTGTCTCAGACTTTCTATGTGATTCACCAAACTCGCTCAGTTCAAATGCAGCAATCTTTCTAACCAGCATATCGCTTATCACTGTAGTCACACTCTGGATCTCATCAATAGCGGTTACCTTATGTTTTTAAGGAGGCAAAGATCTCAGCACCTTAGCAACAATTTCATCTTCTTCAAGGGTTCCACTAGCACATTTGATACTTAGGACAAGATCATTCACCTTAGCCATGAAAGTGTTTATGTTCTCATCTTCTCTCATCTTCAGCATCTCAGATTTCCCTTTCAAACTCTGCAACTTAGCAACTTTGACTTGTTTATCTCCTTCATACAGAGTCTCAAGCTTCTCCTGGATATCATGTGCGGTCTGAAGTCCCATTACATTTGTCATCTCTAAATCAGTCAGGGCGCTCAACAATGCTTCATTCACTCTAATGTTATTTTTAGCTTCCTTGATCTCATCTATAGTAACCGGTCCATTCTGAGGAATAGAATAGACATTCTTTGTAATCTTCCAGTAATATTATCCAAGATACCTCAAGTGCACCTCCATCTGGTTCTTCCATATAGCATAGTTACTTCCATCAAATCGCAAACTCTCCTTCTTAAAGATAAGACCTCTAGTTTCCATCCATGATCTCCTCAAGAAATCAAGCTTCTTCCACGGGATCTAGCTCTAATACCCAATGTTCGCAACAACAATGAAGGAAAATTGAGAGGGGGGGTGAATCAGTTTTCACTAGATCTATAAACTTAACCACAAAAATAGATCTGATAAACTACAGCAATAATAAAGATAAGCAAGTAGATAGCACAACACACAACATCAATTTTTTGACATGGAAACCTCAATTAAGGGAAAAACCACAGTGCGAACCTACCCACAATAAGATGATACTCTATAGTAGTATGTGAAAATATTACAATAGGGAATGCACATGCATTCAGGAACACTATCTAGAACTCACTGCTCAAAACATAATTACCTGGAAGGCTACAACCCTCAGGGAAGTCTCACTGACTTACAACAAGATTCGGACTACAATCTGGAAGGAATGAACTGAAAGAATAGTATCTCCAAATGCCCGATTACAATTCCAGTTAAGCACAATTGTCTTCTCTGCAACACCAATCTCTGCTCAATACAACATATTGAAAGATGATTCCTTATTCACACATACACCACTCTCTGATAAGGAAGACACCACCTCTATTACTAAATTGCATGACAATATCACCTATTTATACAATTCATCAGCCTTGACAACAAGGTCGGCTAAACCCTCAACTCACAATTACAAAATTACATCACACGATACAAAGATCAAACACCAGACCAATATAGTGATATGCATGACATAACATAGACCTAAATAAAATTATCAAACACTCATCTCCACCGAAAATCATGCCAAGATCAACCGCAACACGCTACACGACCAAGAAATACCGCATAACACGAAGAACATCACCGGTTCAGCAAAAACACCAACAACTCGCACAATGATCAATGCAGATCATCAAAACAAATAGGACACAATTAGGAAACACCATCAAGCATGTTAGAAAAATCAGTAATGGCTACACCAACACCACTTATCAAATCTTCATCGATCAACATCTGAACCTCAAGAATACTCAAACAGCAGCAACTGTTACGAAGAAAGATAACCTACAGAGCATGAAATAATGAACCATCCACAATGAAGATACACAAGACCATCCCAAACAATTTGCCAAAATATCAGCTCAATATCTGATTACATTGAAATATACCGGAGGAAATACTGAACTCTGCAAAGTACTGATAAGAAAAACAAAATGCAAACCGGATCATATGATATGATCAATTAAGCTTTTCGAATCACCAAAACCAATATAGAAGAATATATTGATACTATAAATACTCCATGCACTAAACCAAATTACCAATAAACTAATATGCAAGCACTAGAGCAGGAATATGTTGATATGAATGACAACAACATATCCTTGCAGCAGCAATGTCCAACATATGCTTTTCAGAAATAGGAAGATTTCATAGTAAATTTAGGTTGTGGGTTGTGTTCAGCCGGTTTCCAATCTGTTGTATGTTGTGAAAAATCACTTTTCCTTCATACAACATTGGATAACTTCAAGCCTTCGCATAACATATTGACGAATTTCATGATCTTATTTGATTTGTGAGATAAATATTGATCTTTATTGCAGTTGGTTATATTTTTAGGACAAGAAGTAGAACTACACAATTTGGTGCATCTCCTCATTTAGGAGAGGTTTTCATTACATGCAATCTTTCTATCCATTTTCTTAGCAAACAATTAAATTGTAGGAGATTCATCATACAGGAAGTCGGCCTATATCCAAAGATTCACCTTCACTTTGAGCAACCCACAAGCTCGAAGGTGTTTCCATGTTTTACAGGATTGTTGAGCTTTCAATTTAGCATCACAAGTGCAATCCTTCATGACAACAGTTTTTGGCACACCCGGTGGGATTTCAATCCAAAGCTTTTTCACACAATTCTGATTTTTGGTGTAAAAATAAAAAAATCCAACCTTTGGAGGCAAGATCTACTCACACCTAGCGACTCTAACTTGCAAATATCTTGGTTTCAGAGATGCAAAGTGCTGGTATGTTTCAAAACAACCCTATATTCTAAATTCTAACTCCTTGAATGAATAAATATGTCTAAATTTTAAGGACAATATGCATACCCACCTCCATATTATGAAAAAACTACTATTGCACCTCCTTATCAACAATACCCAATTAGCCATAACGTTGGTTTCAACCCAAATAGCCATATAATAGCATATAACCAGCATGTACATCATGCTTACCATCCACCCATCCCTGCTTAGCCCTCATCTATCTTAAAATCAACCTCAAGAGGGTAATTTTATTCCAAATCGGGATGCTTCAGAGTTTAGTGAGATAAAAGTCACATTGCAAAGCCTTCTTAATGAACAACTATCCATGTAAAGTATATTACAAAACTGCAATGAGCAGATGAATGAGATCAAGAGAGATGAAGAACTTAATCATCTTCATGATGAATGGGCTTATCAAGCATATCTTCATGAATAGGAAGAGTTGGCTCTTCAAGCCCAACTTCATAAGAAAGAATTCGAAGCAAAATGTAGGGAGTTTACAAATTTCTTTACAAAAACATTAATTGCACAGAAAGAGAGATATGAGGAAAATCTCACCAAGTTAGAGGTACAACTAATTCCTTCTCCTTCATTGCAAGATTAGAGAGATCATTGATAGGAATATTAGCTTGTTCTTCATTCACATTAGATACCCTAGGAGAGGTACAAGTATTAGGTTTTCCATTAACATCTCTAGGATTGGGATCTACAAAATCTTTAATGGGATCTATATGTAAAATACATTTTCCCAAAAAATATCACAATAAAATAGCATGCACTATAAATGAAATCTTTCATATCTTATTGATTGAAAGGAAGAAATTTGGAAATATTAAAAAATGCAATATGCCAAAGTACTATGAATGAAAAGAAGCAATGTGAAATGAAATAAGAAATTATCCAACACATGATTATGATAAATGTAAGTGAAAAGCAAAGTAATCATATGTGAAATAGCAAAAAAATCAGACTTTTAAAGTGCCATTATTAATTTTTCAAATCAAATTTGAAAATTGAAGTGATAATTATACAACTCACAAATCTAATTAACCAAAATAAATTAGGGTTTTTGTGAATTAAACCTCTAAAATTATGTAATTTGATTAAAATGAGATCTATGAATGTAAATTTAAAAAATTATTTAAAATGTTTCCAAATCATATCTAAAACAATTAATCCAAATTAGACAACCCACAAGCTCAATTTTAGAATTCAAAAATTGGGGTTTTTAAAATTAACCTCTAAATTTATGAAATTCAATTGGAAATTAAAATTGTAAATGTAAATTTGAATTTTAAATTGCATAAACACTCAGATCTGAGAACATAAACTAGAATTAAAGGTGTAAGGAGTTGGGTTCACCAAAATGTAATGGATGAAAAATTAGGGTTTCCACCATTAGAAGGATGAAAATCACTCATTTTTGCTTGGGGACCATTACATTAAGGAAAGATGGGAATTAGATAGATCTAAACCAAATAAATCTAAATTCTGATCTAATTCCAAGGATCTTGGATGAGCCTCTTCTTTCCTTTGAGTTGAATTAAATTGTTGAAGATGTTGAAATTAGGGCAAATGAGCTAAAATTGAAGTACTTATGCATGAACAGTGAGCTACAGTCGTCGGATTGAGCCACAAACCTTGATATGAGGATTATAAGAGTATTAAAACCTATTCCTAGAATGAGCTCCTAATTTGTCAAGACTGTAGTGACCGTTGCTCTAGTCCTCTGTACTTTTCGCACTCTAATGGGGGATTGATTTGTCACTATAAATAAATCCAATTCTGAAGATCGTAGCTTCGTACTTGTTCTTGCACAAACTAGAGAAAGGAAATAGGTTGGGAATAGGGGTTTGCCTAAGTCAAAACCTTGCTTATGAATTAACCTTGAATGAAATATTGCAAATACTAAAATAAATAATGGAAAGATATACCTCAAATCCGCAATGACTGATAATGATGCTTTGCTTCTTGAATATAATCACCTATGTTATATGAAATGGCATGAAAATGACAAAACCCTAATAACACATGCATGATTGCGTATGAATGATGTAATTTCCTCCATAATAGCGAAATGAAGGAAATTCAGCCTTGAAGATCTTTGGAAATTCTTGATGATGAACAACTTCAATGCTTGAATGCCTAATTGCTTGAATATGAAGACTTCTTGATATGAAATAATTTGATCAAATGCCTTTATATATGATATCCTAGGTCAATTTATCGATTAGGTCGACCTCCAATGGTCACATAGATCCACTAAATTCATTTTTCACTAGAGAGATAGGTCACACCCTCCTCTTAAAAAGTAGGCCCCATTGAGGGGGAGCAGGCACTGGGCGCTCTAGTTCTCCTCAATCAGGGACCTCAAATTAGCCCCAAGGAGAAGGACATGGCTTTGGAGGATCAATTGGCAGATGTATATGGCATAAAAATTGGAGGTAAGGCACTGAACAGACTCGGATAAGAGATGAGGGGGGGACGTGCTAAAGTAGGGGCACAAACATGAGGTGTAAATTGGCTTAGTGACAATTTACAACGCTGCATCTATTATTTTCCTATCAGATTTTTTTTTTTTTTTGTCAACTTGAATGAATTCACCATCTTCCTTTTTCCATCTTTGGTTCCCTTGGTCATTCTCACATGGATTCTTTGAACTTGTCTTCATGGATTTCATTGTCACCCTATTGTTTCGAATTTCATCAAATATAATATTGGTCTTGGTGTGTGATGATCTCTGGCTACTTATGATCTCATCTAAGATATCAATTTTTTTTTCAAACCTTAAATTTATCTTATTGTTTACCTTTTCCAAATCCTTTCTCAAGGAAACTACTTTTTCTTCAATCTTTTCGTAGTCCTTCTCTCTTATTTTTAATTTATCAATCACGACATCCTCTATCTTTTCTTCTTCTTCTTCTTCTTCTGTTTGAGCCTTTAGATATACAACCAACTTCTCAAATTTGTCAAAATTCTATGATAATTTAACTTTAGCCTTCATTTCCTTCACAATTTTCTTCTTTAGTCTTTAAATCTACTTGTCTATGCAACATAATTTTTCCACAAGATCCACCTCATCGTCATCATTTTTGGGGTTCACATTTTCAACATCTCCTCAATGCCATAAACAAAGATATTTCTTTTTCATCATCACTTTCTATTGTTCAAATCTAGCCCCACAAAGAAAGTAATGAACTTAAAATATTTTGTAGGTACCAACCCATAGGGAATTATAAACTATGATGGAGACATTGATGGTATGATCAAAGAATAAGTATCTAGTAGAATACTAAGAGGGGGGGTGAATCACTATACTGAAAAACTGATACAAAGTTCCCAAACTCAAATTCAATCACACAAAGTAAACATATCTCAGTCAAGATCAATATTCATAATAATACTTGACATCAACCAGTTTGACTGTTATGACAACTTAACAATAAACAACTTCAATCTTGTAAACATCAAAAATGCTTAATCATAACTCAACATATTCATCTCTCAATGCTTCTAGTTATCATGCCTTATCAGAAGTTAATCAAATCAACAAATAAGATCACAACCACAAAAGCATTCACCACTTGACATAAATGTTTATACGTGGAAAACCCAAATAGGTAAAAACCACAGTGAGATGAGACTCACAAGGATAGCTGAGCCAAGCCTGTTAAATCTTTACAATAAGTCTTGTTAAGAACTAATTCTAGTTAGGAATCACCGAGTTAAGGGATTTACAAATATGCCTTGGTAAAAAGCACAATACCCTGTTAGGAGTAACCTCGTTGGAGGATTTAAGAATCCAATCTAATGGACCACCTTGTTAGAGGATTTAATGAGTAACCAAGTTTGTTAGAGCTTACCTGGTTAAGGGATTTCACTTCTGTTGTAATTGCTAGAAAAAAACAGGTTTTCTTGATCTGTCTGAATAGCACTACATTTGCTTGATCAAATCTTTTTGAGCTTCAATCTGCCTTCACTCAAAGTGCAGATCCATTCACTAGTTAGGCAACAACACACTCAATAGGTTTCTGCTAATCTTGCCAACAACCTTTACAAACAACTTCATCGACCTTAAATACAAATCAATTACGTCGATAACACAGCAAAAACCTAATTCTCATCATCAAGATTACAAACAAGCCGATACAATCTTGACCGTTAGAAATCATGACAATCTCTTCACATTCTTCAAGAAAATTCCAACCACTCCATGATCACCACTCCATCGGACTTTGTAACTCATCACGCATTGTGCATTAGATGCAATCCATTTTGCTCCTTCCCTGGACAATAAACAAACGCGCCAAAATAATTTGAACTTATCCTCATACAATGATCACATGTGTCTCCATCATTACCACTCACCAGATAATAAACCAACAAACTTGATCGGTTAGGGTTTAACAATTGATAGGGTTTACCGGTTATATTGCATAGAAAGGTTTAACCCTTTACACCGGTTCACCGGTTCAACTCTCAAACTTACCATGCCGGTTTATAACATCTTCCACAAATGTCTTTTTACCAATTACTAGCCAATATCAAAAACAACAATATCAACAATAACATGAATACCATTACCAGTTCAATTGACATCAATGACAACATATCATTAATGCAATCTCTATGCAAAATGCCAACAATCTCCCCCTTTGGCATTGATGGCAATACAAATATCAACGCCTCTAATTGCTGATGAGATTGGTGAATAGGAATCCTAGTTTATATTACCAAGTATTCACCATGATCTATCTATCTTCAGCCTACCGCTGGTTCACCTAATCAGACACATAATTCTTCTCCTTAATCACATAATTCTTCTCCCCCTTTGATAGCAATGCCAAAGTGAAAGTTAAAACATGTAATCCTGCTCTCACTTGTGTATCAATGTCATTTTGCAACTTGATGCTCCCCCTGTGGAAAACATCCACTTCTTCATCAATCCATGTAAAATTCTACAAGTGGTTCAGGGACTGATGTAATCAGCATCATGCTCAACTAACTTCATGAAGAGCGACAACCCCCAATTGACTTCTAAGATACTTGAAAGTGGTCTTAGGTTGAGGTTTGGTAAAGAT
This sequence comes from Cryptomeria japonica, assembly GCF_030272615.1. Taxonomy (NCBI): domain Eukaryota; kingdom Viridiplantae; phylum Streptophyta; class Pinopsida; order Cupressales; family Cupressaceae; genus Cryptomeria; species Cryptomeria japonica. The sequence goes on along the minus strand of NC_081408.1, from coordinate 523,286,124 downwards.
ATCTACAAGCTGCTCCTTGGTAGAAATGTGCTCCAAGATAACATCTTTACTTTGAACTTTTTCCCTCAAGAAGTGATACTTCAATTCATTGTGCTTAGTCCTTGCGTGCAAAATAGGATTTTTAGAAATGTTTATTGCACTTGTATTATCACACAAAAAAATTATTGGTTATAAGATTTGCATCTTCAAACCTTCCAAAATGTGCCTCATCCACATAGCTTGTGTGCAATTCATATAAGTTGCTACATACTCATCTTCAGTAGTAGATTGTGAAGTACAACTCTGCTTTTTACTACTCCATGAAACTAGCCTTCCTCCTAGAAAGAATTCTCCACCGGTAGTACTCTTCTGGTCATCAATATTTCCTACCCAATCAGCATCTATGTATGCCTTCAAGTCAAAATTTCCACCATATGGATACCATAACCCATAGTCAACAATACCTTTTAGATATCTAAAAATTCTATTGGTTTCCATCAGATGTGCCTCCTTTGGATTCTTCTGAAATCTAGCAACAATACCAACTACATGGGCAATATCCGGTCAATTGTGAACAACATAGTGTAATTTTCCAATCATTGACCTGTATTCCTTTTCATCTACAAACTTAGATGCATCTTCCTTGGACAACTTACAACCTATAACCATTGGGGTTTCAACTGGTTTACAGTCACTCATACCGAAAGTCTTCAAAACTTCTTTCACATACTTGGATTGAGTAATGAAAATGCCATTCTTCATTTCTTGTATCTGCAAGCCTATGAAAATTTTTATTTCCCCTACTAATGACATCTCAAACTCATTTTTCATTTCATCTACAAATCAATTACTCATTTCATCATTACCTCCAAATATAATGTCATCAACAAATACTTCACTGACCAGTATTTCATCTCCTTCGGACTTGAGATAAATGTTTTTGTCATCACTAGTTCTAGCAAAGCCTATCTTCATCAGATGAGTATGAAGTCGTTCATACCATGCTCTAGATGCCTTCTTTAATCCATACAAAGCTTTATGCAATTTTCATACCATGTCTTCCTTATCTATCAATGCATAACCATCAAGCTTCTCTATATAAACCTCTTCTTCCAGTATCCCATTCAAGAATGCAAACTTGACATCCATTTGGTATATCTTGAACTTCTTATGAGGTGCAAATGCAAGTAATGTTCTGACACCTTCCAGTCTTGCTACTGGTACAAAATTTTCTCCGTAATCTTATCCTTCTTCTTGCGCATACCCTTTGCATACTAATCGTGCCTTGTTGTGAGCTACAACACCATCTTCATTTAACTTGTTTCTAAACACCCAATTAGTACCTATAACATTCTTGTTTACTAGTCGAGGTACCAGGGTCCAAGTGTTGTTCTTCTCAATTTGATCCAACTCCTCCTCCATAGATTTCACCCAATGATCATCACCAAATGCCTCCTTAGCACTTCTAGGTTCAAAGGTGGAGATCATGCAAGAGTTCTCTCTTATTCTCCTTCTTGTTAGTACTCCAGCATCCTTATCCCCAATAATTTGTTCAAGACTGTGATTCAGTCTCACATACCTAGGAATAACATGATCATTCTCTTTAGGTTCAGCTTCTTCATTATCATCTTCTTTTGAATTTATTTGTTCCAGTTGAACAAGTACATCAGGATTTGCTTTACCGATTTCTGATTTAACAGTTTCAGGTTCCAAAAGAAAAATGCAAGGATCTTCATCCTTCTTCTTAGAACTAGTTCCATCTGAAGATTCAGGACATTCATCTACACGAACATCAGCACTCTCAATAATTCTTTGTGTCCGATTGTTGAAGCATTTATAGGCCTTACTCTTGGTGGAATAGCCAAGAAATATGCCTTCATCACTCTTAGCTTCAAACTTGCTTATGTAATCACCTCTTTTAATAAAACATTTACTTCCATATATCTTAAAATAGCTAACATCAAGTGATCTCCCATACCAGTATTCATAAGGGGTCTTGTCCTTACCTCTTTTCACAAGAACTTGGTTCATTGTGTAGACAGATGTACTTACAGCTTCTTTCCAAAATGTTTTAGCTACACCTCCTTGTATCAACATAGTCCTAGTAGCTTCAACCACTAACCAGTTGTTTCATTCTGCTATACCATTCTGTTGTGGTGTCCTTGGTGCAGAAAGTTGTCGCTTGATACCATTATCATCACAATACTTAGTGAACTCCGCAGAAGTGAATTCGCCACTTTGATCTATTCTCAGACATTTTATCTTTTTTTCACTCTCTTTCTTAGCTAAGGCTCTAAATTCCTTGAATTTACCAAAAGCTTCATTCTTATCCCTCAATAATGTGACCCACATCATCCTTGAACAATCATCAATGAAGATCATGAAATATATGTCACCTTGAATGCTTCTTGTTCTTATTGGTCCACATAGATCTATATGAACCAAATCTAACAAGTGCTCTACTGAGAAGGACTTGCTCTTGAAAGTTGAAGAAGTCATCTTTCCTAGCTGACATTCTTTACAAAGAGCATTAACCGGTTTGTCTAGCTGAGGCAGACCTCTTACTGTCTTAGACTTGCTTACTTTAACAATATTGTCAAAATTTATATGACAAAAACTCCTATGCCAAAGCCAGCTATCATCTATTTTTGCAATCAAACAGTTGCTAACTATAGGAACAAGATGAAATAGATTACCTCTGGTCTGTTTCTCGATTGCAATCAATTCACCTTTGTTGTCAAAGATTTTGCACATGACATTTCTAAACTCTAGTGGGTATCCTCTATCATTAAGTTGTGCCACACTTAAAAGATTGTGCTTTAGGCCTTCAACCCCATTAGACATCGTCAGCACTACTCTTCCCATTAAGAGAAATAACTCCCTTACCTTTAACCATACAGGGTGATTCATTGCCAAATCTGACAACACTGCCATCAAATTCCTTCAGGGAAAGAAATTTGCTCCGATCACTTGTCATGTGATGTGAACAACCACTATCAATGACCCAATCATTAGAATTATCCATCCTAGATACTAGTGCCTTCTAATCTAATATTTCTTCCTTAATAGCTACAAACACAATATCTTCACTAGCATCATCATCAGATTCTTCATCAGTAATACCATTGTCAATAGCTACAAGACAATCTCTCTTGCCTTTACCCTTGTACTTCTTAAATTTGTCTCTCTTGTATTCATTTTCACCATAAGGGCAATTAGCTGCTATATGACCAATCTTGTTGCATGCAAAACAGCTTACCTCTATATTTACCAATGCCTCTAAGCAGTCGTTTTTCCAACAATGCTTCAAGTTCCACTAAGTTTCCCTCATCATCAGCATCTCTGTCAAATCTAGATTCATAGCTATGGCTGGTATCTCTACTTCTTCTCACATTTGGGTTAGAGACAGAAGCTCTAAATGTAGATTTTGATTTTTGTACACTACCATCATAGCCATTTAGTTCAAAAGCAGTAAGTTTGCCAATAATAGAGTCAAGAGTTACCTTTGTCTTGTCAATGGATTTCAGCTCCTAAATAGCTGCAACTTGGATAGCATAGACTGGTAGCAGGGTTATCACTACCTTACTGATTACTGGGGCATCTTCCACTTTCCCTCCTGCACTTTTTATTTCATTAACTATCTCTTTAATCCTTTGACCATACTGTTGGATATTCTCACCTTTAGAATTTCTCATGTCATCAAACTTTCCTCTTAAACTCTCCTCTTTGGCAATCTTAACATGTTCATCACCGCTATAAATCTCTTCAATTTTTTGCCACACTTCATGTGTAGTTTCAAGACCATGAACATCTACATATTCAACATTAGACAGGGAACTTATGATAGCCTCTAATGCTTGGTGATTTTCTTTTTGTTCTTTCTTTTGATCATCAGGCAGGATTCCAATAGGTGTAATATACTTAGCTCCTATATGATCCCAATACTGACTACCAAGACTCTTAATGTAAATCTTCATTCTCTCGCTCCATATTCTTTAGTTATCTTTGTTGAACTTCAGACCTTCTTTCTTCATCATGATCTACAAGATATTTTCCTCAAGTTGTTAGGATTTTAGATTAAAGAGGACCTGAGATGCTCTGATACCAATTGATGGTATGATGAAAGAATAAGTATCCGATAGAATACTGAGAGGGGGGGTGAATCAGTATACTGAAAAACTAATACAAAGTTCCCAAACTCAAATTCAATCACACAAAGTAAATGTATCTCAGTCAGGATCAATATTCATAAGAATACTTTACATCAACCAGTTTGACTGTTATGACAACTTAACAGTAAACAACTTCAATCTTGTAAACATCAGCAATGCTTAATCATAACTCAACATATTCATCTCTCAATGCTTCTAGTTATCATGCCTTATTAGAAGTTAATCAAATCAACAAATAAGATCACAACCACAAAAGCATTCACCACTTGACACAAATGTTTATACGTGGAAAACCCACATAGGTAAAAAACATAATGAGATGAGACTCACAAGGGTAGCTATCTGAACTCTTCTGAAGTTCACCCTGTTAGAAGCCAAGCCTGTTAAAGATTTACAATAAGTCATGTTAAGAACTAATTCTGGTTAGGAATCACCCAGTTAAGGGATTTACAAATATGCCTTGATGAAAAGCACAATACCCTGTTAGGAGTAACCTTGCTAGAGGATTTAAGAATCCAAGCTAATGGACCACCTTGTTAGAGGATTTAATGAGTAACCAAGTTTAATAGAGCTTACCCAATTAATGGATTTCACTTCTGCTGTAATTGTTAGAAAACAATAGGTTTTCTTGATCTGTCTGAATAGCACTACATTTGCTTGATCAGATCCTTTTAAGCTTCAATCTGCCTTCACTCAAAGTGTAGATCCATTCACTAGTTAGGCAACAACACACTCAGCAGGTTTCTGCTAATCTTGCCAACAACCTTTACAAACAACTTCATCGACCTTAAATACAAATCAATTAGGTCAGTAACACAACAAAAACCTAATTCTCATCATCAAGATTAGAAACAAGTTGGTACAATCTTGACCATCAGAAATCATGACAATCTCTTCACATTCTTCAAGAAAATTCCAACCACTCCATGATCACCGCTCCATCGAACTTTGTAACTCATCACGCGTAGTGCACTAGATGCAATTCACTTTGCTCCTTCCCTAGACAATAAACAAACGCACCAAAATAATTTGAACTTATCCTCATACAATGATCACACGTGTCTCCATCATTACCACTCATCAGATAATAAACCAACAAACTTGATCCGTTAGGGTTTAACAACTGATAGGGTTTACTAGTTATATTGCATAGAAAGCTTTAACCCTTTACACCGATTCACCATTTCAACTCACAAACTTACCATACTGGTTTACAACATCTTCCACAAAGCTCTTTTTACCAGTTACTATCCAATATCAAAAACAACAATATCAGCAATAACATGAATACCATTACTAGTTCAATTGACATCAATGACAACATATCATTAATGCAATCTCTATGCAAAATGCTAACAAACTCAAAATGCCAACAGACACTAATCCCCAATTAGATTTGCAAGCACCAACCCACCAAAGACAACAATATCCTAATACAAGAATTGAGCACCAGCTCAGTTGATGAGGCACCAACCTCAAATTCAACAAGTAAAAGAAAATTCTATCATGTGGACTTTCACAGTTGAGCCTTTAGTATTTCGTTGATCTAATCAACTTTAGAACACCTCTATAATGTACATAAAATTTGGATTTCAAGTCACACTTAAACACAATTGAGTAGACAAATTGAACAACTTTTTCCATGGATATTAATTTTACACCCATCAACTCACTCTTGGAATGAATCCAAGTATACTTATATATGTGTTCTTTTATTTATTATACTCACAAGTGTGTTGGAAGTATGCATTGATGTGTTGTTGTCATTGTCATTGATGTCAAACTTATTGTTCCAATTTGGTCTAGAATGTCTGTGGTGCAGAGATAACTTGTTGTGATGATGTTGCAGGTGTTCATTGGTTGTTCTGAAAGTGTTTAGGTCCAAAAAGTATTTTTGATCTTGTTTATTATGGTTATCTTATTTGGATATAGTTTTGGTATCATGGATATGATTGTTTTATGGTCCAAAAATATCTTTGTGTTCTTTGGGTGTTGTAGCATTGTTCGTTGCTAGTTGTGATATTCTATGTTAGACATATCCTTATGTTTGAATATGATTTGTGGGAGATTTTTTTATTTTTTATGGGTCTCACTATAGTGTGTAGAGATTCAAATTTGAGTTGCTTGTATTGGAGAGCATGTTTTGACCATTAATTGCTTATATGGATGTGTCATGTGTGGATATGTAGTTGATTATGTCAGTGATTGTAGATTGGTGAATTGATATTTGGGAGATGTGTTTTGGTCCTCTCTTTCTCTTGGAGTGGATCAATGTGTGTATTTTTTGTCTGAAAGGTATATCTTGGTTCAGGCCAACTTGGTTCAGGCTTTGACGATCTATCTTGTATATAAGGATGAATGTGATTAAGTGTGTGATGAGGTGTGGAATTTAGATGCATGATGCGAAGATAATCAATGAGGTTTCGTGAAGTGCAAAGAAGAAGAGTTGTGTTTGAGTGATATGCAATCTATGCAAAGACTGTGGCAAAGATATGAGACGAAGTGTTGGCATTTGAGGTATGAGTTATGTGTACTGATGTTAGTCACTTGATGCAGAGTTCAAGGACAACTTCATGATCGGGAGATCCTTCTTTTCATATCATTTTTGTATCTTTCCCTGTTGCAATTAGCTTCAAGTTTTGCAAGTCCTCTTTTGTATCTTCCACTGTGAGCAGTTAGCCTTGGTTTCCAAGTCTAGAAAAATGAGCTCTTTTCTTTGTAATCTGATATACATAGTGGATATATTTTGTGGGCAGGTGCTCACTATGGTTTTTCCCTGTTTGGGTTTTCCATGTAAAAAATCTTGGTGTTCATGTGTTGGATGTGTGTTGATGTTTAATTGTTTATGTGTTGCATTAATTTGTTTTTGGAATGATTCACCCCCCCTCTCAATCCTACCTTGGGTTCAACTATTGGTATCAGAGAAAAGTTCTTCTTGGGTAAGTGTAACCACTTGAGGTAGATCTGGTATGGCACAGGATGTGCATTATAAAGTTTTGAGCTTTGATGGTACAAACTTTCTATATTGGAAGGAGAGAATGGAGTTGCATTTGGAGACATTGTAGAATGGAATTTGGGAAATCATTCAGACTAGATATACACCTTCACGAGGTGTTTCTCAAACTCTAGATGAGATAATGTTAAAGGAGACTAATGCAAATGCTAGAGCTATAATTTTTAGTGTATAAGTGATTCAATGTTTGAAAGGGTAAAAGGATTGAAGGAAGCAAAAGTTATATGGGACAAGTTGTGTCTGGCATATGAAGGAGATCCAAAGACAAATTATGATAGGTTGATAAATCTGAAGTAGAAGTATGAGTATCTAAGAATGCTGGAAGATGAAAGTGTTGAGAACTAAGAACTATATTCATAGAGTGATTGATATTTTTGATGTCATTGGTGGACATTTAGAGGAATGTGATGTTGTTCATAAGATCTTGCTAAATTTGCCTAAATCCCACAAGCCACGATGATGTGTTATACAAGAGAACAATGATTTGAGTAAGTATAGCATTGATCATCTTATTGGTACCTTAGCAGCCTATAAGATTTCAGAAATGGAGGATGATAAAATAGAAAGAAAAAAAAGAAACATTTAAAACATTTCAAGACATGATGATTCGGAATGCAGTGGAGATCTAGATGAAGTTGAAGAAAAATTTGTGAGAAGATTCCATCAAGGCACTGGAAAATACAAAGGTAAGTTACCTCTAAAATTATTTTCTTGTGGTAGAATTGGACATTATTCTTTTAATTACACTTACAAAGAAGACTATAAGAGACTGGATGATGATGAGAAGAAAAACAAGTTTAAAAGACATAACTTTAATAGAAGAGAGAAGAAGGGCTTGTGTTCTATTGAGGAGCATACATCTGAAGATGTTTGATGATGATTCAAACAAATAACCATGTTTCTAGCAATTGAATATAAGGAGGATCCTTTGAAGAAATTGGAAGAAGAGAGAATAGTTAAGATTGCATTGCATGCTAAGATAACTGAGTTTATGGATTATAGACTCCAAATATTCAAATCATATGACTGGTGATAAAGATAAGTTTGTTAATATCAAAAAGTATGATAAAGGATTAATGAAGTTTGATGGAGAAGATGGTGCAACTATATGAGGTATTGGAAGTGTTTCTATTGATGGTAAACATAAAACTGATGATGTTTATTATTTGAAGGATTAAGACATAGTTTGTTAAGTGTTAGTCAGATGTGTAGAAAAGGATGAAGTTTTTTTTAATAGCACCAAATGTGTGATCAGAAAAGAGAAGACCGGTAAAGGAGTTAGAACAGGTAAAAATGTATACTATATCAAGGATAGAAAGGAGAATAAATCTTTTCTAGTGTAGAATGTTGAGATTGTTCCAACAATTATAGAGAAGAGAAGTGATCTAGAAAAGAGAAAAGAGAAGAAAACAAATAAAGAAGAAGGAGAGGAAGTTCCTGCTAAATATGTTTAGAAGTATCATTCATAAAATTAGATAATTGGAGACAAGACAAAAGGTGTTCAAACAAGAAGGAAGATTGTAGAATCTCAAAAAAAAGCAAATTATTGTTTTTTATCTATGATTGAGCCGAAGACTTATGAGGAAGCAAGAAAGGATGAAAGTTGGGCAAAAGTAGTGGAAGAAGACTTAAATCAAATTCAAAAGAACAAGACTTGGGAGCTAGTACCTAGACCAGTAGATAAGAATGTAATAGGAACTAAATGGGTATTCAGGAATAAGTTGAATGAGAAAGGACAAGTGACAAAGAATAAAGCAAGACTAGTATGTAAAGGATATTCTTAAGTAGAAGGCATAGAATTTGAATAAAATTTTGCTAAAATAGAAAGGATGGAAGCTATTCGCATATTTCTTGCATTTTCTTCTTAAACAAGAACTTTAAAGTTTATCAAATGGATGTAAAATCAACATTTTTGAATGGAGATCTAAAAGAATAAGTTTACATTGAGCAACCAAATGGTTTCATACTGACGGAGGATTCAGATATGGTGTGCAGATTGAAGAAAGCATTGTATGGACTTAAACAGGCATTGAGGACTTCGTATGCAAGATTGGACATGTATTTTTTTCAACAAAACTTTAGGAAAGGTACAACAGATAATAATATTTATTTCAAGATTGATGGAGACAAGTTGTTAATTGTTATAGTTTATGTTGATGACATTATATTTGGAGGAGATGATATTTTATGTAAAGAGTTTTCTAAAAAGATGCAAAAAGAATTTGAAATATCAATGATTGGTGAGTTGTCTTTCTTTCTTAGGTTGCAAGTTATTCAATCAGAAAATGGAATTTTTCTCTCTCAAAGCAAGCATGTGAAGGAAATGTTGAAGACATTTGGTTTTGATGATTGTAAACTAGTTACAACTCTTTTAACCGTTGGATTTAAGTTGAGAAAAGATGATGAGTCTCTAGAGGTTGAACAGAAGAAGTACATGTCAATGATAGGTTCATTTTTGTATCTGAATGTGTCCAAATGAGATATCATGCAAGTTGTTTGTTTGGTAGCTAGATTTTAGGCAAATTCGAAGGTGAGACATGAGCAAGTTGTGAAAAGAATTTTCAGATATTTGAAATGTACTATGGACTTTGGACCTTAGTACAAAAAAGGTGGAGATTTTATGTTGAAAGCCTATACTCTTGCAAATTGGGCTGGAAGTATTGATGACCAAAAGAGTGCTAATGGAGGTGCATTCTTTTTAGGGGACAGATTGGTCTCCTGGTTCAATAATAAACAAGATTCAGTTTCGCTATCTACTGTTGAAGTAGAGTACATTGCAATGGCATCTTATTGTACTTAGATGATGTGGATGAGACAAGCTCTTAAGGATATCAAGGTAACATATGATGAAGCAACTCCAATTATGTATGACAATATAAGTGCAATAAACATTTTGAAGAATCCAGTTATGTATTCAAGAACAAAGCATATTTCAATCAAATATCACTACTTGAGGGGAGAAATTTTTTGAGAAGGAAGTTTGATTGGAATACATTTCTATCAAAGAGCATGTTGCAGATATTTTCACAAAAGTATTGGCAAAGGATACATTTGAGTTTCTTTAGGAGAAGTTTAGGGTTACTGCCTCTCCTTCTAGCTAGGTGCGCTATAGGGATGCATCTTTCCAAGGGGATCTTTCATGCCTATTTAATGTCTTGGATTGACCTTGTGGCTAGACTCAGGGGGAGGAGTGGTGTGTGTAGTGTTACTATGATCTTTGTCCTTAATGGAAAAGGGGGAGAGATTGATAAAGTTTGATCTTTGGGGAGAGTTCAAGTAAGTCCTGGCAAATGGGAGAGATTGAGTAGTTCTAAGAGAGAGATTGAGTAGAGATTTTTGATATGGGAGAATTTGTGCAGATTTAGTCTATGGAGAGATATTGAGCAGTATTTGAGTTTGGTTAAGTGTTGTCAAGTGTTGCCATCAATGACAAAGGGGGAGATTGTCAGAAGTATGTGTTGATGTGTTTTTGTGGTTGTCATTGATTCCAAACTTGTTGTTTCAGTTTGGTTAGGAATGTCTATGGTGTAGAGATGTCTTGTTATGTTGATGTTGCAAGTGTTCATTGGTTGTTTTGAAAGTGTTTGAGTCCAAAAAGTGTTGCTAACATTGTTTATTATGGTTATCTTCTTTGGATATAGTTTTGGTATCATGGGTATGATTGTTTTATGGTTCGAAAATATCTTTGTGTTTCTCGGGTGTTGTAGCATTGTTCATTCTTGGTTGTGATATTCTATGTTAGACCTATCCTTAGGTCCAGATATGATGTATGGGAGATATTTTGATGTGTTATGGTTTTCACCATAGCATGTGGAGATTGGGATTTGATTTGCTTTCATTGGAGAGTATTTTTTGACCGTCAATTGCTTATATGGATGTGTAGCGTGTGGATATGTTATTGTTTATGTTCTGGTGATTGCGGATCAATGAATTGATCTTTGGGAGATGTGTTTTGGTCCTATCTTTCTCCTGGAGTGGATCAGCGTGTGTATTTTTGGCTCAGAAGATATATCTTGATTCAATTCAACTTGGTTCAATCTTTGATGATCTATCTTGTATATAAGGATAAATGTGATTGGGTTAAATTTGTGGTGATGTGTGGAATGTAGATGCATGATGCAAAGATAATCAATGAGGTTTGGTCAAGTGCCAAGATGAAGAGTTATGTTCAAATGATATGCAAGTTGTGCTAAGACTGTGGCAAAGATATAAGACAAAGTGTTGGTAGTTGAGGTCTGAGTTGTGTGTTTAGATGTTGGTCGCTTGATGCAAAGTTCAAGGATGAAATGATCAGGAGATCCTTCATTTCATAACATTTTTCTATCTTGCCCTGTTGTAGTTAGCTTTAGGTTTTGCAAGTCCTCCTTTGTATCTTGTGCCATGAGTAGTTAGTATTGGTTTGCAAGTCTGGAGTTGTGAACTATTTTCTTTGTAATATGATATACATAGTGGATATATTTTGTCAGCAAGTGCTCACCGTGGTTTTTCCCTATTTGGGTTTTTCGCATAGAAAATCTTGGTGTTCATGTGTTGGATGTGTGTTGATGTTTAATTATTTATGTGTTGCATCAATTTTGTTTTGGACTAATTCAACCCCCCTCTTAGTCCTGCCTTGGGTTCAATAAAGTGTAATACCCCTCAAACCCTTGCACAATAAGGCAGGTATAATGATACTAAACCTACAATTTAATGCAGATAATGTAGTAATGTAGTAATAATCAGTGTACATGGAAATGTTGTTAGTTCTAGTGGATGTCATGATAATAATGTTTCCACTAATATAGTTAACTCATGAAGGTAGCATGGTTATATTTTATGGATGATCAAAGAAAAGGGATGACATCACATTATCTTAATAGATGAGAATGCATGTGATGTTAGAATCCCCTTCTAGTGAATTTAATATTATGTTTGTTTTCATGCATATGGGTATGCCTAATTATAATGTGAAAATGTCTTTATTTTACTAATTAGGAGGTGGTTATTTAATGTTACTATGTTATTAATGAAATTTTATTGTTGAAAAAATGGATCTTTCTAACCATGTTTATTGTATGATCTCCTTTGGGAAATGAATTATGATCTAGGGTAGTGACCTCTATGTCTGTTTTCCTGATTATGTTCTTATGGATTTATGTTGTCTTTTGTGAGATGTTGCTTGTCAAAGGTAGGCATACTCAATTGATTAAATGAAGGTTACTTATGTTTAATGGATCTATATTCTAGGATATGTCTATAGGGTGATGATAATTTATATTGTCAAGGATATATTGAAAATATTAGGGTTTAATGCTTAGGGTTACTTGATGTTCTTATGCTTATGTTGTTAGATGTTATGATGATTTATGATGATATCAAGGTTTCATGGTTATAGTTCTTGATGGTTATATGTTAGATGATGTATTATGTTTATGATGTACTAACATATGTTTATATATAATTTTAGATAAGAAATGCTTATAGTTACTAATTATATTTGCTAGATGTATATATGGATGTATATGTGCTGCCAATGTTTTGTGCTTTGTTTTGATGCAGGTACAAGGTATCGACTCCACCTGGCTTCACAGGTTTGAGCGTGCTTAAGAATCCCCGATGGTGGTAATAGGGATATCATGTAGGCCCAAGTTGAGTTAATCCTAACAATTTTTCCATACTAGGACAATCATCCTTAGTTTTGTAATCACCTCTTTGAATTACCCTATAAGCAACATTCATATATCCTAGTGTCAATCGCTTTGAGCATGTGGTGAATGTGTCTTGGCATAGTCTTAAGTTTTCATGCATAATTTTATGAGTTGATTATTATTATTTTGAGTGTGAGTATTTATGAATATAAATGTTATTATTTATATTATTATTAATGTTATTATTATTTAAATATTTGACATATCTCACTTATAATAATATTGAATTGTTATTTCCACTATGTTATTCAAGAGATTATTTTATGTGTGCTCTATCTAGTGGAGAATATTAAATAATAATAAATATTATATTCTTATTTGCACATATATGTTGAGTGGGATGATTATATCCTATGGTTTTAATTATTCTTTTTATGCTCATCTGATTGGTGGGGAGTTGATTTTGTATTTCACAAGTTAACTTTGTTTTACGAGTTTTGTTTTATTTTTAATTGTGGGAGTTGATTGAGTTTCTTGTACACATTTTTGTGATGAAAATTATTGTTGTTTTACATAATAGTTTTTGAAAGTATATGGTTTCTCATTAATGGTGGTTTTCGCTAGAGTTTGAGAGACTTGGATTTTGTTGTGTGAAGAGAGATGTTTGTTGATTCTTCCCATTTTTCTTGGGCAATTGAAAGGGGTTTTTGTCAGACATTTATTGGGATTGTTGAAGAAGGTTTTTGTTGGTTCTTGTATGTTGTGTTGTGGCTTTTTTCTGGTTGGATTAATCTGATTGAGAATGGCTTTCATCGAATCTCCTTCAGTTTGTGGTGACTTCACAGGACCTGAGGTAGGGTTTTGAGACTCCGATGTAGGAGAATGATTAGGTATTTGTTTTAGAAAGTAAAAGATGTTGTTTTTAGTACTTTTGATGTTATTTAAATTTATCTTGTTTGTTGGGAAAGCATGCGTGTAGAGGGTTTTAAATGCATTCCCATTTCTTTTGTTTTTCTTAGAATAGTTTAGGGTTTATGTACAATTGGAAGGAACCTTGTGTTGGGTTTTTTTTGAGAAATGATTTGATGCATTCAATTTCCTTGTTTGTTGTTTGAAATAAATTTAAATTTCTGAAATTTCATTGTTGAATTTGATTGAGAAGTCTCTTTCCCTTCTCTTAGTTTCTTTGAAAATGTATTAGGGTTTTATGGCTCTCTTATCAATTAAAGTTTTAATTTGATTTGTCAATGTATATTGGTGTATTTGATGCTCTTATGTTGTCTATGTTGGACTTTGAATTATGGGTATGAATTTTGAGTTCTGAGTTACGAGGCCCTCTCTAATGGATTTTTTATTTTAAGTGGTTGTTTTTTATGTTTAGCATCTTGTACTTTTTGTATGAGTCTTGTAGTAAAATTGAATGGTTTTCTAAAAGTATAACAAGAACCCCTCAAATGGGTCTTTTCCTGATTTCACTTCTAGGTCCAAAATGATGCCCAATTTGGAGCCTGAAGACCCATGTTTTTGTCTACACAAGGTCTATTTCATATGTGTAGTTACAGAGAACAAAAGCGCAACAAGTATTAACATATGCATAGAAATAATTAACATATGTGCATCAATAAGTGAGATATGTGCAACAAGAAGTGTTAGATACACAGTTTCTAGGTTTTGATCTTGTTTGGGCCAATTTTAGGTTTGTAGGTTCCTCAATGGTTTCCAGAAGCTTGGGATGGACTTATTCTTTTTAAATAAGTCCATCCAATGGTTACTACATTTGGAAGTGGATTGTTCGATGAATCTTGATGGATAAGGCCTAGAGAGGCCTTGTGTATGATTTATGATTCTAATTCTTGAATTATGGATTAATATATGATTAATTTGAGATATCTAATCTATTGATGTTTATCATACCTTGAAATATAACCCTAGGTTAGAGGTGTCTAGGTGCATTTTAGGGAGAGTGGCTCTTAATGGGGGTCGGGGCCCTAAAATGGCTAGCTAGGATAACCCATTGTCAGTTTCCTTAACATTTGATAACTTAATTAATGAAATGGGAGGGAAAACACAATAATAAAGATAATTTTGATTTCCCCGCCCATGGCTTTAGTGCTCATACAGACTAAGGATGGGAATGGGAATCCTTGTCTGTCTAGGGGACATTTGGAGCTGGCACGATTGAACTTCGTTGTCTTCATGAAATGATTGTTCGGTTCTAAATGATTTCTCCATGGGGGCCAGGGTTTGGAGTTAGGAGAGGGTCATATTTCCAGGATAACCCATGTGAGGTTATACGATGATGCTCTTCCCTAATTGTATCTTAGAACCCTATCCTATGTGGTGTTGTAGAAGCCTCTGGTGGAACCTTGTGGTATGTCTTATTTGTCCATGTGTATCCTTTGAGTTTCCTTTAGTTGTTGGTGTTGTGAGACTAGATTTCTTGTTTTGTGGGGGGCCTTGTATCTATCTCCTGATCATGGTGGGTGGACCTAAGGGTTCCACATGGTTGGGAGGTTGTTGCCAACCTCCATTAGGGATCAATGGACATGTTTGTGCATTGGATGGATTCTATGTCTTCTTTCCAATTTTCTATCAATACTTGGTGCAAATGATTCAGTGATTTATTAGGAGATTCTATGTATTTAATTATCATTGCTATTGTATCATTGTAATTTGGACACTCGCTTGGGGAGATTAATGTAATGTAAAGTAATTTGATGGAATCAAAAGAATGTAATTCTAGATTAGTGTTAAGTGGTTTGGTGTTGGTACCGACCACTCTTGTGTGATTGGATGTATCATTATATATTTGCAAAGGTTACCATAAGAATACTTAAATTGGTGATTAAAATGAATCTAATGTTAGATATGTTGACTCATGTAAATGCTATGTCATGATGATTATTATGGTTTGAGTTGTTTATGTTGTTTAAAGTGTTGCTTAGGTAGTGACGTTAGGGAACCCGCATGTGGACTTAGTTAGGAGAGTTATTATCTTTCACATGTGTAAACGTTATAATTAATTTCATCTTGAGTTTGTAATGTTTGGTAATTGGTTTTAAAAATAAATATTGTTATGTTTAATTGTTTATTTAGTTGTTGTTCTCTAGGGTTCCTTGGCGAGGTATTACAACAAGTCAACCTAAAAATTATTTACCACATCCGCAAGTTGGCCACATGCATACTTTAAACCAAATGTGTAAAAGGCCCAATCCAAAAGCCAGCACATTACACTAGGAGAGGGATCATACTTTGTTACATAGTGAAAACTTGACTGGTCCTAATACGCATCCACACACTTGCTCCAACTAGCACATAATGGAATACTCTAACACATTCATCTAGAACATTAGTAAAGTAAATGAACTAGTCACTATAAGCATGCCGGTCATAACTTTTTCTTCGTCTTAAAATCCACCTTTAAAACTTGAATAGATTTATCTTTGTGTGTAGCCTTACTTATCATCCAAACTAAAAGCCCCAAAACATCACTACCATAGAATGTAGTACAAAACATTGTGTTAGTGTACAAACAGTTTCTAAGCACTAGATCTTAGAAAAATATTGCAAACACTTTCAAATCTCTACCAACAACTAAAACATGATTATGTTGATACTAGTGACATATTGTAAGATAAGAGATATATCCAACATAGATTGACTCTTAACATCTTGATCGCAAATAATTTGACATGACATAGCAATAATTAAAATTACAACAATCTACTGGACACTTGAAATTAAGGGAAACATAATGATAATTTGAGTGCTCCCATGATACACTCCTTTGACATCAATGACAACATCAAACATCACAATGTTCAACAAAAACCACACAAATGTCTCTTGGAACTATTGCTCTATAGTTAGTCATTCTTTTCTCTAACTCTAATTTTGAGGATTGAAAGGTTTGTTGTTGCTTCAACAAAGTAGAATTGGCTAGTATCCAAACATGTTAGGGGCACCACAATACAATCATGGACTTGAGATCATAAATAACATGGACTGAAGACTACTTACTAATCACTATTGTTTAATAAGGTTTTGGGTGTTTGATCAAAACCTAAGCATTAAGTAAAAGAAATTGTAGACAAGAGGTCCCAAAAATTTAAATAATAAAAGTCTCAATCAACCAAACATAGGTCACATGAACTTTAGCTTGAGGTTTTCTCAACATAGTTATATAGCATAGCTTGAATCTATAAGAAATGTGCAGATATGAAAAGCCTTGTATTTCCCTTAATAAAGGTTCAAGTATGTGAGTCATGGTTTAATCACTCTATTGCATCTAATAATTTAAAAGTTTTAATTCTATGCAATAATTTTAGACATGAGAACTTCTTGACAAGCTAAAATTAGTCTACATGTTAATGTTTGTTGTGTCATATGTTCCTTATAAACTTGGAAGATTATGTTAACCTTGGTTAAGTTGTTTTCTCATGTTTAACATTATCAAGATTAGATGATTGGAGGGATTTTGGATGGACCCAAAATCATCTTAGGTCAAATTTTATATTGGGCATGGATTCAAGATACTGAATCCATTAATTTATTGAATATAGCAATCTCAACCTCATTCAATTTTAAACCCTCATAAATTTCACTCAAAAGCATCTTCAATAAAATTTAATATTAAGCTCATATTTGAAAATTTTAAATCATAGTTTTATAGACCATACTAAATCCAAACTCATTTCATCTTAAAGCCTCATAGATTTTACTTATTAAAATTTGGTTACAAGTCTAGAATTTTAGATGTTTGTGTACCCAAACTTTACATTATTAAAGCGTATCAAATTTTGTGCATCCAATGGTTTCTTGCATGTTCCCAGAAAACTTGGGCTCCTATATGCATCTTGGATCACTAATTTGTATTCATTTTGGGGATTAATCTATGAGGTTGTAAAGTAAGTAATGTATTTCAACTCCTTGTTCTATGCTTTTTTATGGTATATCATGTTAAAAATATTTATTTTTTATGTTTCTTTCAAATTTTGTGTTTACTTATGATAACACTAAATGAAAGTGACTTTCTTATCACTTGTCTACAAAATAATTATATTTTTACTATATTTAGAATAGTGTTGAAATATACTGCCAAGAATTGATTCCTACAAGACAAGCTAATAAAATTACTATTATCCATTTTGTAAATTACTAAAAATAATGATAACAATATTATTATCTCATAATATTGGTCCATACTAATCATCAACAATTTTAACAACAAATTTTTATAAATGTTAAAATTTAAATGCTTGGGGCAAGGCATGACAATTTCCAACCCAACCATTTCAAGAGAAATAAAGAGTAATGGAATGATTACAACTCAAACCAATCATTATTGACTTCAAGAAAAGGACAAATCTAAAAATTAAGGTACATTAGAAGAGATTGCATGCCATGAAGCAAATTGGTAAATATTATCTTGGATTTTTTCATATCGTGAGAGGTCTTGTCAAGAGTGTTGGTGACCAGTACTTGGAGCTAATTTATTGCATCTTTCTTTTGGTTGTTGCATCAAGGATGGTAGAATTATTGTGGGAACAAAGGATTTTTGGTGGGGAAAAAGAGAAAAGGGTAGGAAAATAGCAATTATGAGAGGTGACACAAATAGAATAATTATTAAGTTACAACAACTTCGAGAAAAATCCTAAGGTTTGGATGATCTTGATAAATGGGGGCTTAATGCCCTTCAGGGAGAAGCTAAATAGGTACGGTATCACTTTATCTACTGAATTTGCTAAAGGTTGGGACAATGTCTATTGTGATTCATGGAATGGAATTCAATGTTATTGAAGACTTATTAGTGAAGGTGATAGGTGTTGAACACATAGGATGTTGAGAGGAGGGGTGGATTAGCATAAACTAAATTTTGGAACTCAATAACACATTTAACAACTTTAGTCCACTTAACCATATCATGAAGAATTAAATAATAGCAACAAAACAATCACATAGGAACACCAAGATTTATACGTGGAAAACCCAAACAGGGAAAAACCACAGTGAGAGTTAACCCCACAAGATAATCCACTATATAGAAATGATTACAAAAGGTAGAGGTAATTGCTTCGGACTTGCACGCCAAGGCTAACTGCTCATGGGACAAGATACAAAAAGGACTTGCATACTTGAAGCTAATGAAATATCTGGACCACCAAACCTTTTGGATCACAACATCTACATCCACTGTCACTTCTGCATTGCAATCACATCAGCATCCTTACATATCTCGCATATTCATTATCATCAAATTTGCTCGCATCTCCCACATCCACACACACAAACATGTATTCTTTTCAACAAATCATCATATATATAGAAAATGAGAACAAAAGCATTATCACCAAGTAGGCCAAAAGATAGACTATAACATGTACATATTTTTCCACTTCAAGATATACAACCAGACCAAAAATGTAAAACACGAAACATAGACAGGTCATAAAACAACATCCAACATGTAGCATCGGACCAAAAGAATAATCCCAACGGAATCACCAGACCAAACATGTATCACATCCAATTTCGATATTATGACCTAAATCTTGCACCAATTACATTTCTGGACAAGAGAAAGAGTCCAGACCAAAACAGACAAAATCTGAACCATCCAGAACATGTTCCAACTATCTTCATCATTAAGATCGAACTGTTATCAACTAAATCAATTTCCAACGCAATATGCCTATAACCAAAACATATCAACCTCCAGACCAAAACCATATCAACCCATACTCCAATTAGCTTCTCAACATTGTATCCAACACAACAGATGTCTAGACCAGAATATATTGGGATCACACTGTTTGACATCAATGACAACAAAACACATGTTTGTAACAATCTCCCCCTTTGTCATTGATGGCAAACAATCAAAGATATTTTCATTGAATAAACCTTGAGTACCAACAATATTACTAAAACAAAATAGCAACTCCCCCTTACAATAATATTACTAAAACAGATAACAATTACATTTTTCAGTACCTTTCTCCCTTAGTATCATCTTGCATTTTCTGCTTACAAGAACTTTAAAGTTTATCAGATGGATGGAAAATCAGAATTTTTGAATGGAGATCTAGAAGAAGAAGTTTACATTGAGCAACCAAATGGATTCATATTGACAAAAGATCTAAATATGGTATGCAGACTAAAGAAGGCATTATATGGACTTAAACAGACACCCAGAGCCTAGTATGCAAGATTGGACAGGTATTTGCTTCAACAAAATTTTAGGAAAGGTACAACAGAAAGTAATCTTTATTTCAATATTAATAGAGATAAGTTGTTGATTATTATAGTTTATGTTGATGACATTATATTTGGAGATGATAGTTTATGTAAAGAATTTGCTAAGGAGATGTAGAATGAATTTGAAATGTCAATGATTGGCGAGTTGTCTTTCTTTCTTGGGTTGCAAGTTGTTCAATCAGAAGATGGAATTTTTATTTCTCAGAGAAAGTATGTGAAGGAAATGTTAAAGAAGTTTGGTTTTGATGATTGCAAACCAGTTACAACTCCTTTAACCATTGGATGCAAGTTGAGAAAAGATGATGAGTCTTTGGAAGTTGAATAGAAGTACAGATCAATGATTGGTGGATTGTTGTATTTGACTATGTCCAGACCAAATATCATGTAAGTTGTTTGTTTGATAGTTAGATTTCAGGCAAATTTGAAGGTGGCACATGAGTAAGTTGTAAGGAGAATTTTCAGATACTTGAAAGGTACTGTGGATTATGAACTTTGGTGTAAAAAAGGTGGATATTTTATGTTGAAAGCCTATATTGATGTAGATTGGGCTGGAAGTGTTGATGACCGAAAGAGTACTCGTGGTGGTGCATTAATTTTCGGGGATAGATTGGTCTCTTGGTTCTATAAGAAACAAGATTCAGTTTTCCTATCTATTGTTGAAGTAGAGTATATTGCAGTGGCATCTTGTTGCACTCAAGTAATGTGGATGAGATAGATTCTTAAGGATATCAAGGTAACATATGATAAAGAAATTCCTATTATGTGTGACAATACAAGTGCGATAAACATTTCAAAGAATCCAATTATAAGTTCAAGAAAAAAGTATATTTCAATCAGGTACCATTATTTAAGGGAGGAAGTTGTTGAAAAGGAAGTTTGATTGGAATACATTTCTATGAAAGAGTAGGTTGCAGATATTTTCACTAAGGCATTGGCAAAGGATACATTTGAATTTCTTTGGGAGAAGCTTGGGGTCATTGCCCCTTCTTCTTTTAGCTATGTGCTTTATGGGGATGCATCTTTCCAAAGGGAGTTTTCATGCATATTTCTTTTCTTGGATTGATGTTATGGCTTCTCTCAGGGGGACTAGTGTTGTGTGCAATGTTGTTGTGACCTTTGTCCTTGATGGAAAAGGGGGAGAGATTGAACAAGTTTAATATGTTGGGGAAAGATTGAGATTGAGAGAGATAGTGCAGAAATGTGATGTATATATTTGGAGATATATTGAGAAGTATTATTATTCTTCTTTGAGGTGCAGGTGTCGTCAAGTGTTGTCATCAATGACAAAGGGGGAGATTGTTGGAAGTATGTATTGATGTGTTGTCGTAGTTGTCATTGATGTCAAACTTGTTGTTCTTGATTGGTCTAGAATGTTTATGGTGCAAAGTTATCTTGTTGTGTTGTTGATGTTGTAGTTTTTCTATTGGTTGTTCTAGAAGTGCTTGGGTTCGAAATCTGTTGCTAGTGTTGAGTATTGTTATTATCTTCATTGGATATAGATTCGGTATTATGGATATATGATGGTTCAGTGGTCCAGAAACATCTTTGTGTTCTCTCGACGTCGTGGCATTGATTATTACTGGTTGTGAGATTCTGTGTTTGACCTATCCTTGGGTTTTGATATGATTTGTGCAAGAGTGTTTGATATGTTATGGGTCTCACCATAGCATGCGGAGATCCATAGTTGAGTTATTTGCATTGGAGAGTTTGTTGTTGACCGTTAATTGCTTATATGGATGCATAGCATGTGGATATGTTATTGGTTATGTGTTGATTGCAGATCAGTGAATTGATCTTTGGAAGTTTTGGGTGATTGTAGATCAATGAATTGATATTTGGAAGTTGTGTTTTGGTCCCCTCTTTCTCCTGGAGTGGATCAGTGTGTGTATTTTTTGTTTGAAAAGTGTATTTGGGTTCAGGCCGACTTGGTTTAAGCTTTGATGATCTACCTTGTATATAAGGATGTGTATGATTGAGTTGTGTAAGAGTGAAGAGAGGTGAGGAAGGAAAGTGTGATGAATATAGATGTGGGGATAATCAATGAGGTTCGGTAAAGAGTAGAAGAAGAGTTGTGTTCGAATGATGTGCAGGTTGTGTTGAGACTGTGACAAAGTTTTGAGACAGAGTGTTGGCAGTTGAGATCAAAGTTGTGTGTGTTGATGTTGGTTGCTTGATGTAGAGTTCAAGGATAACTTCATGATCTGGAGGTCCTTCTTTTCTCATCATCTTTGTATCTTTCCCTGAGTGCAATTAGCTTCAGGTTTTGCAAGTCCTTTTTGTATCTTGGTGTATGAGTAGTTAGCCTTGGTGTGCAAGTTCAGAGCAATTAGCTCTTTTCTTTGTAATCTAATATACATAGTGGATAAATTTTGTAGGCAGGTGCTCATCGTGGTTTTTCCCTGTTTGGGTTTTCCACGTATAAATCATGGTGTACATGTGTTGGATGAGTATTGTTGATTAATTATTTATGTGTTGCATTTATTTTTTGTTTTGTTTTGGATTGATTCACCCCCCCTCTCAGTCCTGCCTTGGGTTCAACAATAGGGATTTCAATGACTGAAGCTGATAATTAGAAAAGCACATTTTGTCATCAAATCATTTTTAAGCCAAACAAAGACCTAAGGAAACTAGATTCAAGACACACTAAAAGATACATGGTAGGAGGCCCTCTACATTATTATGTATGTGACTCTTGAAGGGAGATTCAAATCCCTGTACTATTATCATTTTATGTATCTCAATCACTTTCAATATAAAAGGATTGCTTCTTTTCTTTTTTAATTGCTATCCTCACTAGAAAACTTAATGAAAAACCGAAAGAAAGCCCCCAAGGTGATACCCCTACAACAAGGGTTTATAATGTCCCCCCAAGGTGATACCCCTACATCAAAGGTTTATAATGTTCCCCCAAGGTGATACCCCTACATCAAGGGTTTATAATGTTCATTGTCATCTTCATGAGAGTTAGGAACTCCATTGTGTATCACCATATTTACAAAAAGAAAAACATTAAAGGGAAAAGGTGATAGATTATTCTAATTATAGATCTGGGAATTTGAAAAATCTAGCCCATGTTAATGATTCTTAAGTTCATTTCAAGTATGACAACGAATTTGAGTTTAAGTTTGAGGTCTCTATCTAAGGAGAAAAGTTCAAAGCACCATAAATATAAAAATTTAGAAGGTAACAATAAAGAAATTGATTGTAATAGGGTTTACAAATTGAAGAGATGTGACCTCCCTTTGCAAATTACCTAAATCCCCTATGATTGCAATGAAAGGTATTGAAAATAAGAGTGTTGATAAAAAAAACCCAAGATTTGTTAAAGAGGGATGCTCAAAAATCGATATTGGGTGTAAAGTGAAGGTCATGGCATTCCTTAAACCCATTGTGGTCGGAATCTTCTAAAGTATACAATACCTTTGTCAGTCTCTCCTCAAGGACACTATCCTCCCTTTGGCCAATCTTACTTCCTTAAAGAAATTGACTATTGTAGTTGATCAAGAGTTTCAAATTTTGAGAAGTCTACAAGAAGCTTTTTAAGGAATACATTATCTCATGAATGGTTCTTTATGGTGATTAATAGAATTAAATATCGAAATGGTCAAATAGATTAAAAAATAGAATAGAGTTGCCTAATTTATACCGAGGATGACCAAATCTTCCAAAAATATGATACTATCCCTAAGTGAGCATGCTAGTTGTTGATTGCAACAATCTAAAGGGAAAAAGGGCAGTTGTTGAGGTAGAGCTTAAATAGGGTGAAGATAGCCAAGGCACTAGATTGCTTATGTTGGAGCAAGACAAAAAAAATTTTAAAGAAAATCTAAACAAGACCATTGAAGTCAACAAGTGCACTATAAAGAATAGTGCTCTAGAGCTAAAAATCATGAGTGACAAACTAAATAAGTTTGTTGCTAACCTTGAAGTTCCCTCCACATGGGTAGAAGACAAAGACACTAATGTTCATTTCAGTGCTAAGACTAGAGGCAATAAAAAGAAAAACTACAAAGGAAAAAAATTAAGTAGAAGTTTGTGGATCTTCACCAAAAGAAATGCAAAAGTTAGAAGCAACTATAACTTCGAAGAAATTATAGTTACATGTTTCTCTATTCTATATAATGATTTTGTTACATCTACATTGCTAGTTTGTTGTTGATCAACTAATGCTTGACTAATGTTTTACCTTTTGTAACAAGGTTTTGCCCTCCATTAGTTGTTTTACCCCTTTAATAAAAAACATTACACAATCAAAAAAATATACAAATTCCAAGCTACAATAAATTAAACAAATTTATAAATAAAAAAAAATTATTATTCTTATCTTTGTTTTTATTGTTGTTTCTTTATTTTTCACTTTTTTTTTTGCTATTAATTATTATCTTTAATATACATTTATAATAAATATTATATTTATATATATCTTTTTATTTTATTTTATTTGAAAACTCAACCATTTCATTTGTCAACCATACACATTTTATTTTTTTATTATTTATCTTTAATTTATTTTACTTAAGAGAATTTATTTTATCATAAAACTTTTTTAAATTAGAACTAATTGATTTTAATATAGACCTCTATTACATTAAGAATTTATTATTTTACTTTAAATTTTTATTTTTTTCACCTTATCTAATATACTTATTTTAATATTACAATATGTATATTTTAAAAATAAATGTCTAAATAATAGTTATTTCACCTTTTTTTTTTGCAATTACATGAGATTTTATCTTTAACCAATGTTCTACATTATATCTTTCAATATAAGCATACTTAATTAATTTTGTAGGAAGAATACCATTAAATATCATTCTTGAACCTATTTTTACTATATTTCTTATATAAGTAGAATATGTTTTTGATAAAAAAAAGTAGCGTTAACAAGGGCGCTGACCCAAAACAAAGAGACCTCAATCCCTCTACAATTAGCGTTAATTATTGCTAATTGTTTTTTAAACAAAGCAACGTTAAGAAGGGCGTTGACCCATTACAAAGCCAAAGGCTATCAAAATTTAAAGACCAAGTAGGGGTGCAAACCCCAAAAGGACAGAGTCGGACCGGCCAAACCAACCAATTAAACCATCAACACCCAAACCAAATCAAGAGGGGGGAGAAAACCTCGACTCTTGAGAAAGGAGGGCTTGGGAAAGGTGGTTAGAATTTCCTTTCCGCCTACGACAAACCACCATCCAGGCCACACTATCAATAGGAACTTTCGCAGAAGAAACAAGCGGGGTAAACCCTGCAGAGTCACTGCCAGACTGTTGTTGCAGAGCGGCAACACGCTGTTGCAGCAGAGCAACAACAAGAGAAGGAATGCTAGGAGCAGAGTGAAAGTGAGGAGCAGGAACAATAGGAGAAGGATCCAAGGGGGCAGAAGGGGCCGCAACAACAGTAACATCAACCAGGGCTTCATTAGCTATAAGGGGCAACTCATCTTGGGATGAATCAACCGAAACAGAATTTGAAACATTAATTGTCAAGTGGTCCTTCGTAGCATCCTTCCACCAAGTAGCAGCACGTTTGCGACGCAAGAGAGAACAGTCAGAAGCAAGGTGACCCGTTGAGAAACACCTTTGACAGCGAAACAGGAGGCCCTCATAATCCAGTGGTTGAATCCAAGGCATGTCCCCAACCATAAGAACCACATCTTTAGGGAGGGCCAACAATAAGTCAACATCAATTAATAGGCAAGTAAAGGTAGAATGACCCATGGAGAATGTGGCATCATCAACCTTCAAGAAGCTACCAATGGAGTTACCGATGGCCTCAAAACAAGAAGGTTCCCAGAAATGGAGGGGGAGATTGGGGAGGCGGACCCAAACCGAACGAACAGAGAGAGATTTTGTAAGGGGGTTGAAGAAGGAGTCCAAGGCTTAAGGGAGAGAGAGTGATCCTCCCAAAACCAAAGCATACCCCAAATCAAATCATGATCATGAGTAGAGGCAAAGGAAGCAACAAAAAACCCCTTAGCACAAGGGAAAAGCTCAATGCCATAAGAAATATGGGGCTTCCAAGAATCACTCACCCAGTGATAAAGGTTCGGGAGGGAAGGCCAGAACCCAGTAAATTTGCAGATCAGAGCGCTGCGTTGATAGAAGTCAACATTCTCCAAAACCTCACGACCACAGACCACAACAAAAGAGGTCTTGGCACAAAGAAGAGGACGAACCCCCTAGAAGGCTGAGCAGCAGATTTAGCCACACGAGCAAAGCTACGCATCCCAGCAAAGGGTCTAGGCATAGCAGTCTCACCCACAGGATGGTCGTCACTAGCACCAACAGCAGTTGCCAACGTATCCAAATCCAGAACTAGATCAAAGACACCAGGTTTGGGAGGGACAAAACCACCAACAAGGATCTGGGCATTCAAACCCCCAACATTAGTACCCAAAGCCGTAGGAAGACCTTCTGCAGCAACAAAATCACCCATTGTAGCAGACAGAGCCGCCATGACACCAGCACCAAAAGTAGCAACGACGAGTGGAGGAAACTCACCAATGTTGCGGGAACCACCAGTGACCCACCCAACATTAGACCGAGGCACCAGTTCTGAAGAGGAGCGTGGAGCAACAGCCGCAACCCCAACCCGAGCAGAAGCACGACCCAGCACAGAGGGGAGCGAGGAGCCTTTGCCGATCAACGCAATAGCAAGCACATTTGAAATGCAGGAGGCGAGAGAGCCGTTGGGGAGCAGGTGCGGGAGAGACAATGCCATTATATTCAATTCTAAGTAGAATATGGTATCGATTAACATTTTTTCCAATATATTTATCTAAAATAAGTAATAAGTATATTAACTTCACTATAAATGTCTATAACTTCACTAGAATATAGCAGTGAATTGCATAACTTTGATATGGGCTATATGTTATTCTTTTTATATTTAATAAAAATAATATAGTAGTCAATTACATAAAATAGATATTCCTTATAAGTGTTACCCCTTACTCGATATTCCTTGTAAGATTTATGTTAATATATATTCATTAATTACACTTAACACGATATTTTAAGTTTTTTTAAATGCATATATTACCCCCTGTTATGCATAATAACCGACTAGGAAGTATAGTCCCACCTGAATTAGACTTGTCTATCATTCCAAGCCTTCGATGGAACAAAATTAATTGCATTTATTAAAAGATATAAAAATAGCGATAGCTTGCGCTTTTATCCTTGAAATGCGTACAAAAATCGTTACCGTCAAAAGAAAGATCAACAACAAAAACTAATTCTATGGAAATCATTTGTTTAGTGCGTTAATATTACGTATTTGAATAACGTCATTTTACTGCGTATGCGAAAACTAAAAGCTAAGTGGTACCCTTCACTAGAATCATCATAATTCTACATTTTTCTTTTAAATGGCACAAGTACTGTTTTCGACTTGTAAAGCTATTTCACACTAGTCTGATCATTTCAGTCCATTTACATGTCAAATCGACCACTGCAACAGTATTTTTTTTTTCTCTCTGTTACATTAGGCATGTGTAGTACCAGATGAATGATATTTTATAACAATGGATTAGTGCTAAAGCATAAGAAAATGAATTAAAAAGCATAAAATTAGATATACAACACACCCAAGCTTTGCCAATTGGTGAAGTCGTCATCATTTCCCATTTCTGACTCTGGTGAGTGAAAATACAATTCAAAACATTGTCCAAAACCACAAACTAAATAAAATAAAAAAATTATCACCAATTATAAACTACACTGAAATTATTAACGCGGAGGTTTTGGCCACTTGAAAAGCAAATGAAAGGCCAAGTAAATCCAAGTCACTCAGACATCCTTTGACATGAGATATACTGGATTGCTACATATTATGTCTTTACTCAGCTTCCTCGATAGACTTTCCCAGAACTTAAGCAAATGGTCTCTGAAGCTTTGGACTAATCCTCATTAAAGCAGGAAATCCTCCACATGTAACACAACTTCCATCACCCTCCTCAATTGCTGAGCATAATATGAAGTTTCCAATAGTCTCAAAGAGTATACTTGAAATTCACAGCTAGCGCTAGGACTCATATAACCTCTGCGAGATGTGCTCATAACCAGGTCAGGTTCATTATACAATAAAAAGAAGCAGCACTACATCGCCTGGTATTTGAGTCCAAAATATAAAAGAATTAACCTTTGGAAAATATGCTCCTATAAAACAAAATTCCTTGAACTTCGAATTACACTTTCATTCATTCAGCGTGATTGTTACTTTTTATCTGCATTCCCCATCGGCAGCGATCCATCCTTCATCAATCTAATACTTAGACTATTGAACCTTTCACGTGAATACTGTCGTGAAGCTTTTCTCCAGTCTGTACCAGTTTTCATCATTGCTACGAACTCTTCATAACTAATGCGGCCATCCTGAACAGGCAAACATATAAAAGCTCTTATTCCCAATTCACAATATAAATAACTTGTACAACTACACAAGATCAGAAAAGCCTTTGTACCATCCTCTTTAAGAATATAAAGTGTAAACACAAATTATGTCAAATAATGGCCACTTGCAAGAGCGTTTACCTTATCTGTATCCACTTCACGTAGAATATCATTTATCACTTCCGTGGCATTTGAACCCAAATCATCTACCATTGCTTCTCTAAGCTCCTCGGTCTCAATATATCCACTGTTGTTCTTGTCAAAGTATGCAAATGCCTTTTGCAAATGATCATCACCGCCCACCCTTTGCAAATGAATTGAAACTGCAACAAATTCTCCATAATCTAGTACACCATTTCCATCAACATCTGCCTGGAAGACCATCCAAATAGCATATAAGGTTCTCTTTTAAAACTTTATGACTGCAATCACCTTAAAATGATATGGACATGTTACTCGGTACACAGCATCGATCACAAAAATAATCATACATGTTACTTGGTACACAATCATAAAAATAAAATAATCATAAATTGCAACCTGACTACATTCATAGTGGTGTACAATTTGTAAGATCATTCCCAGCAAATATTCATACTTAAGGGACACGCCTATCAGTAAGAATTGAGGTATGTACAAAATACATACACCAGCATGTATGATATTGACAAATAATGTATGCTACTGTCTTTGAACATGGACAAGAAAACAGGATTCAGATGAAATTATTTTTAAACTCAAATTCCAGTGCAACGCAAAAATCAATCCATAATCTCCATATGCCACAGAGAAGATATGGTGGCAAAGTTATGAAATCAGATATCTAACACATTTGCGCTCATGAGTTGCACATATTTAAAAGGCAGGGGTTAAGATAAAATACTACACCATCATAAATAAAATCGACAACATACAACATGCTTCAAGATAGCATCCAAAAATATTTGGTCAAATTACAACAGATGAGAATAGCAAAGCATTTACTAATTAATGATAACAAACAGGTCCTACGTGTCCCTTGACATAGATATGGCAAGAAGCAGATAGGACTTTTAACTTGGAATACTGCCAAAACCAAAGAGAGCTTTGAGCACACGGTACTCGCAAAAACAGAGAGGGAGTAAAATGATGAGAAGGAACAAACTCTCACGCAGCTGCTGTAGAAACTGAACTATATACATGACATGTTTCAAAGCCTAATAAACACAAAAGGAACTAATCTAGCACCTACCCATGAACCAGGCTACTCTCAACACCAACATACAGAAATAACAAGTAAAAGAAAATCCCTAGACTGAACCAAATACATGGCATGTTTCAAAGCCTGACAAACACCAAAAGGAACTAATGTAGCACCTAATCATGAACCAGACTACTCTCAACACCAACATACAGAAAAAAAAAAAGTAAACAAAATCCCTAGACTGGTGTCTGATAGACAAGCAAGTAACTAATGAGCACCTAGCCATCAGCCAGACCACTCTCAGTGCCAACATACAAACACAACAATAAGAGCAAAATCCCCAACCTAACCTAGTGATAATACAAAAAGAGGATCCACTGACATGCAAGAAATACAACACAATTCAATATCGATCTGATATCAAAATCGCTCGTTTTGAGAGAGATACAGTTGGTCAATTGTATCTGCCAGCTCGAGAGCTATTTTCAATTAAACAACTGAACACTTTGAAGTAACCTGTATGCTACTGATGATGCGAATGGCATTTCATTACTAAGTGAATTTCTGCAAACATCACGAGCATCAAGGGTAAAGGTCTCTCCTAGATTGAGAGATGATGAGAATGGCATTTCATTACTAAGTGAATTTCTGCAAACATCACGAGCATCAAGGGTAAAGGTCTCTCCTAGATTGAGAGGAATTTAAGTGAGTAAGCACAGAAGAAATGTTGACCATCTGGTTTTATAAAAACCAGATAGGTTTTATGAGAGCAACAAGGGCAGGTTATGATAGACTTGACACAGATATTCAATGATATACTATAAGGTTGGGTATCAATAAAAAAGAATAGGAACTTGTAGTAAAAATACATCAGTGAACTATTGATCAATGTAGAAGCAAATGAATTTACTAGACAGACAAGCAATCTACCAAGTAAGACTGTAGAGTGGCTCTGATGGAAGGTGACAACAGAATCATTATAAAATTTAGTTACAAAACAACCAGACTTGTGATGCCCATACCAGTAAGAGGTGACAATAATAAACTGGATTCCTTGGCAATCAACAGAATCAAGACATGTTAGAGAGTAACAACCTTTCAACAAGATAGAAGAATGGCAAGTCTTGCACTGTCAGATTTGAACACCAACAAGAAATGTTGAAACAAATGCTCTGAGAGAAACTATTAATATTGTACCAAAGTACGTGTGAGAGATGGGTT
The DNA here is from genome assembly GCF_030272615.1 of Cryptomeria japonica. Taxonomy (NCBI): domain Eukaryota; kingdom Viridiplantae; phylum Streptophyta; class Pinopsida; order Cupressales; family Cupressaceae; genus Cryptomeria; species Cryptomeria japonica. Next base: position 523,255,276 of record NC_081408.1, on the reverse strand, counting down.
CTAGTGAACTGCTCATGGAATTGAAGTCAACGAAGATTGACACAAAACCATGCGTTTGAATCCCAGTAAATCATCACAGTGCACTAGACTTACAAGCAGATAAAGTGAAGCTCATGGACCAGCAACTTGGCAGGGTGGAGATAGCACTACACCAATAAAAGGTACCGAAGTTGTACTTAACCCTCAAAAAAGACAATGACCATGGGATAGCATCACTAGAAAAGAATTGCTTCTTGTCAACATATGGTTGAGGAAGACCGAGCTTTCAAAGTATATGGCATTATACTTGGCAATATTTATCTTTTCATACCAAAATGCACAATTAGGAGGAATGCTCATGAATACACGATCATTTATGAATAAGCAACTGATGCAATGAAACTACCAACAATTAGACAAGGAAACAAAATGCTTCCAAAACAAATAACAATCCAAACTACAAACCAGTCCAGATGCTCTCCCCACTAATAGACAATGATTGATCATTTAAGTCATGAACAGGGCCAGGAAATAGATCAATTCTTAGAAAGAAAACATGGGAAGCATTAAAATAGATGGCTTTAAGCTTTTCAATGATAAATCGAGTACTGAGATCCCCAGAAATTGTAACTTAAACAAGCTACACAGTAAGTTCCACTCTCCACTCAATGACACTGCAAACAAGCCGCTCTCAAATATAAGATACCAGTGTAGTGTAATACAAGGAAGGCTTTAATTTTGGACCCCAATAGAATCAGAGCCTTGAGCTTTCATATACTTGTAACTCTATGAAATACTTAGGCAAGCAATAGCAGAGAATTACTTACAGCTTCCATTAACATCTGAATATCTGCCTCAGCCACATGTGAACCAAGCTTATTCAAACCTGCTCTCAACTCGTCTAAGGATATGGTACCATTTTTATCTGTGTCCATCATCTCGAACATATCTTTTATACCAGCCACTTCTTCAACAGATAAATGATCTGCAAGTACCTAAATGCATTGAAAGAACATAATTGCAATGATCAGAAACCTACATGAAATAACACACCGTGAAATGTTTGTAAGCAAGCAATGTGCAAACCCTTTTCCACTAGCAGAAAAGTCTCTATGTAGAACCAAAGGCTTGGTACCAACCCTTAGTGCTCTCTTCTTGAATTTATTCATCACAGAAAATTGCTTGAGCCTATTTCTGACAGTCTCCCCAAGATTAACATTAGGAGCCTTCTTTGCATTCTGTAGCCAAGTATGCTCTGCATTAACAAGGCATGAAAAAAAGCAACATTAGTGCTAGCATATGCTACAAATTATTCACAAAGGAACTCTATAATTGAGAGGAATGTTAATTATACACCCCCATAAGTGCATTTTAAAAATTATAGTCCTATCCCTTGTACTTAACAAATAACATTGGAACGTGGAAAAACAATTCTGATTTTTGTTTGCCACTCCCCAGCTCTAGTTTATAACAGATTTCTTGACAGACAATGAAAGGAGGCCATGAGCTCCTTCTGCTTGTGATAACAGGCTACAACTCCATTGGGTTAGATACTTTGACACAAACACAAACCAAGATCTTAATGTCATTTTATTAAAAGCTTGGCATGGTCAAGAAAATGTGATTCAATATGCTGACAGACTTTTGACTATATATATTGAAAGAATATGTTTGAATGGTTTGCTTTGTCAAAATTTGTACTATTTATTTTTCTCAACCCTATGTTCTCTGCCATATTCCAGTAATAGAAGTTATTATTTAACCAGGCTGAACTTAAGTCACTCAAACATCATGTCAAATTTTTCATGTCCACAGCCTATAACAAGAGCTGATACAATCAAACATTCTATTCTGCAGTAGCCATTAAACTTTGAGGTAATCATAGGTAATCATTTTAGGCAACCAAAAGATTACATACCAAGAACTTGTTCAGCTGTTAACCGTAGCTTAGGATCTGGTTGTAGCATCTGTTTGACAAGGTTTTTGGCCTGATCAGAAATCTTTGGCCATGGATCTCTTTTGAAATCTAAATTAGAACGAATGATGGCCTGTGCAACACCTTGCTCCGTTTCTACAGTCAACACAGTGAATTCCTTAATCCCAACCAAAAACAAGAGTAATCCTATCAGCAATGTCTTAAAATAGACTCAAAAATTTAATTACAAATGCAAAAATAAATCAAAATAAAATTTAGTGCCTTTCAACAATGACCAGTGTCAAAGTGATATGTTCAAAAGCAAATAAACATTCAATCCACTGATATTTTCGACGAAGAAAACCATTCAAACATAGGGCCTATAGATATTGTGATAGGATATTTTTCTCAACCCTATGTAGCATTTCAAAATATCCATTGGCAAATCGTAGCATTTCTTTACAAACACATACCAGCCCAGAACGGTGGTACTCCACACAGTAAAATGTAAAGAATAACCCCAGCACTCCACACATCCACCTCTGGTCCATAATTACGCTTCAAAACTTCAGGAGCCATGTAGTAAGGACTACCAACAATTTCAGTAAATCGCTCACCTAGAACAGTAAGGAGAACCAAAGAGAAGATTAGTCACAAGTGCCATAACAGAATCAGTACTGCATAGTTCAGTCTAGGTTAAGGACCATGATATTAGTATTACAGTGTGAAAATTTGAACGTGGATCATACTTTTGACTGAGCCCCTTTACAACTACAACTACATTCCTTTGGTTTTACATTTGTACCTTATCTTTAAATATGATAAGACTATCTGTTTTCTAAAAGATGAAAAGAAATTCAAAATACTTAAATATACCAAGCAGCCATATAATGAACAGTAAAGACACATTGGAATATTCATCAAATAGAGAAGGAAATAAGGCCTGTCTTACCAGGTTTAAAAAATACCGAGAGCCCAAAATCAATGGCCTTCAAAGGAGAAAGTTCCTTCTTGTTAGCAAATAAAAAATTCTCTGGCTTCAGATCCCTATGCATCACCCCATGCTTGTGGCATACCTGTAACCAAAGGAGAGAGATTACACCTTGGAAGATTTAACGTACCGTTGAAAAATACTAGAGACATATACAAGATATAACAAATAGGAGGTTGGCATCAATGATCAATATGCTAGGTCCCATTCAACATGCCATTTCTTAATATTTGTGCTAGAATTGCATCACATCAAAACTAACACAAAAAAAATGAAGTCAGTTTATATGCATCTCTCAGCATGAATTCAGATTTGTTATGTTGCCTTCACCTTCTTCATGCAATGTTGAATTTTACAAGCCCTAATGCAGATATTTTCTGGAAAGATTCAAATTTACCTTCTGCTTAAAATGCTGAACTCAAAATATCATGTCATGGAGCTCAGTTTCAATGAATCACACATAAAGAAACATAAATCGATATGAAACATGACCACCACAACAGAGAAAAATTTACTTGCTGATGCTTGCTAATCAGCTACTTTTCTCAAACATATTCAAACTGAAACTACTTTGTCACTATTTCACGAGACAAATATTGTGATTTGAAAGTTTATCAACTTCTGTATGAGATAATCATAAAATCTTATCAAAAAAATTAAAGAAAAAAGATTAAATCATTGCTAGGCATTACAAAAATGTGTTTTAAAACTTCCAAAAATGTAAAAACTTGACATTCCTTAAAATTGGTAAAACAAGAAATCCTTTAAAAAAAAATATAAGATGTGAAAGCAAGATTTCGTGATTTATTTTTTGGCAAAATGATGTAAAACATTCCTGCATAATCTCCAAACCCCAAGGAAACCCTCATTTAATGAAATACTAGACTCCTGGAAATTTCATCCATGGAAAGTCATGAAGTTCATTCTCTCTAATAAAAGTCCTTGAATCTGTTGAATTCTGTTTATGGATGACATAAAAGAAGATATACACACTAGAAATCTCTCATAAGCACACCAGAAAATGCAACGAAAAGACCATGTTTTCAGGAACATGGATAATAAAGAAAAGTGCAGTATCTCTTGTTGCACAATACCTCACACACAAAAAATGTATCAGTCAATAGATTAAATTTTCATTTGATTTATTAAACTGTCATAAGAAATACAGAGAGACATCATTTTATCATGTATCATTGTGCAAATATCTTTTGCTATTGAAAAAGACCATGCACCTGTTGAATTTTATTGCACAATAATTCATGTGCAAAAACAATTAAAAAGACAGCATTTTCACTTTTGACAACCGAGGAAGGGCAAACAAAATAGGCAACAAAAGAGTCAACACTGAAGAAGCAATCAAACCCACACAATTTTCCCCCTTTCCTTGAAACTCCTGTTGTGGACATCATTACTCTTAAGTTTATCTCGATGAGCATAAATTCTAACCTTAAAAAGAAAACTAAATCAAATGTATTTATTGCCCCCAAACATCTTTGATACAAAAACATACATGGTTGATTCCAGAAGCAATCTTTTGAATAAACTGTGAACCTATCAAATTTTATTGAAGATAATCCACAAACAAACAATAAAATTAGAACAAAATTGTGTCCTTCGACCTGCTTTAAAAGTGTAATAGCATAAAATAAAAGTGGCAGTGGAGTGGGTCAAAATTGAAAACATAGGAAATGCCAAAATTCCACTTTTCCTATATTAAAAACCATAGTATATAAAATCTATGATCAAGATAATCTAACATATTTTGGAGGCTTTGTTTTATAGTGGACAACCAAAGAAACACTCTTCGAAATAAAATAATAAGCTTGAATAGGTTCTACAGATTAAATAGGCCTTGTGACATGAAAAAGCCATCTTATCAGCAGAATTTTGCCATTTGCTTCACTTCAAAATGAAGAAGAATAAGCTGGCACTTGGAACATATTACTTGCACATGCAATTCCATATCACAAGGTCAACCCAGAATCCTTAATAAGGGAGTTGCTTTCATTTAATTTTAGTCTATTAATTGTTAGCCTGTCTCAAATGAATGTTCAAAGCTTACATTGTATTGAAAACTCTATAATAGAGAATACTATTCAAATCAAAATTGAAGAAATAAATAAATTTTAAATCCCATTCGGTCAACATAATTTTCCTGTGTTGTTCACAAGAGAAAAAATAAACTAAAACTCGAATAATTTTACTTGTAAATAAAAGTAAATCGATTCCAAACCACCCAATTTGGAACTTTGATGAGGCGATTGCTTTCATTTGATTTTGTTGTATTTTTAGAGTGACCTCTATCAAGAGGAGATTTAAGTTTGCCTAGCAAGGAACTTGTCACTGAACTAGAATCATTTCACTTGTAATTTTAAATCCACACTAAAAGACAGATAGTGGTCTTCTATGATGTCCTTCAAATCAAAATTAACTACAAGGAAAAATCAGAACAAATTCCTATCTTCCAAAGTTCAATTACACACGTGAGTGGCTTTTTACAGAGCAATTCACAAGCAAGACATTGGAAAACACAAATTTACAATCTTTCAGTTTCAAGTGTTAAAAGAGGATGAACACAGTACACAAGAAAAAATAAAATTAAAAGAACAGGGAAATCAGAACAATTTCAGAACTCAACAAACAAAAATTTCTAGTATTTAAGATTCAATGACTCCAGAAAAAGTAAGGAAAACTAATGCTTGCTGAAAAAAAAACATTTAAAAACTGTAAGATAATGTGAAAGTTCTCTTAATGAATATCATTGATCTCTTAATCCTCTTGTAAGAACTGTAGAGTCCAAACAAAAAACATCATACAGGTTCTTTTTTAAAAAGGACAATAGTTTGCCACTTCATTCTGATATGAAAAAGAAAAGATAAAATTGTTCCAGACAAATACTCTGTAACTGTCAAATCCTTTGGTTAAAAATAAAAGGAACCAAATTTACACCCTTCGGATTTAAGTAGAAAGAACTAAATAGACAAGGAGGTAATGTCAAAGACGAAGCACAGAACAGACAATGTAATGGTTAAAAAAGAAAAGGAGGAATGTCACCAAGAGTTCCATCTGGAAGAGCAAATTGATTTAAGTGAAGTTATTGAATAACTTTGTGCAGAACAATTCACTATCAGAAAGATTACTAAACACAGATATCTCATCTTTTGCTTTAAACGTGGAACACAGTGAGTAAGAAAAATGCCAAATTTGAGAAACAGTGAAATTGGCACAAATTTTACACCTGAAAAAGAATATTCAATCAGATTTAGTACAGTTTGAAAGATACTGCATATTGATTTACACAATTTAAATGAGCGAAATTCACTCTTCTAAAGAGGAGAAAACAATACACAAGCAAAAGATTAGAAGTTATATTTTATTTCAAGCAAGGGAAATCAGCACAAACTCTAGCCTTTGTAAAGAAAACAAATCAGAAACTCTCACTCGGCGCTTCCAGAAACATGCAATCAAAAATTCAGGCACTGAAAGTAAAACATTTTAATCAGTCGGTTTACTTTACTCCTCAACAAATTTGATTTAGAACTAAAATCAAAGTCTAGAAAACAATCAAATGTGATTAGAAAAGGTCAAATTAATCAAACAGCAAAATCAGTCCAATTCCTTTCCTACGCAGGCAATCTAAAAGTTCCATTCTGATCCATCCAAAAAGCACAAACTTCAAACTTTTGAGCCTTACATGAGGAAGAACAGAACATACAAAAAAATAAGTTAATATTGACCAGCATAAATCCCTCTCTGCAAAGGCATGTCTATTCACCTTTAGACAAAAGTCAAATTCAGCACAGATTCCTCACCTACAAAAAACATAAGACAGATTTGTTCTGCAGTACCATTTATTTGAGCACAACTTTGTATTCTTCTGCTTTAAAAGAGGAAGAACACAATACACAAAGAAAAGGTCAAATGAGAAAATGCAAAATTCACAAGTCGATGGACCAGTCCACAAAAGGAAAAACTACACACTGAGTTGTTGAAAAATTAAATCTGAGTAACAGATAACCAATCCCTTTCAGAGGCTAATCCTCATGCACAAAGAAAAAAGCATAGAAGTTTGCTCTATGGTCACCTTAAATGAGAGGAATCAAAATAGGAAAGAACATAAAATTGAAGGACAGGTGAAATTAAAACAAATTCTACAATAGTAAATCATATTCAATCAGTTGTGTCTTATTTCCCTCAACACTTACCACAAGTTTCCCAGGAACAACATAATACACAAGGAAGAGTTCGAAGTTGAAAAGGAGAAAAAAAAGAAGCGGGGCAGGGAATTCACCATACATCTCCCCTAGTAAAGCAAACATGTCCTTCCATTTAATTTCAGTGTACTTGTACTTCTATCAAGCAGACGTTTAAGCTTGGCTACAATGGAACACGCATCGTAGAAAATCGAACTTTGAACACATTTGTATAAACAAGGGCGGGCAAATTTCAGAAAAGGCAAAATTAGCACAAATTCGTCGCTTGAAAGGAAAATCGATCATAATTGTCCTGTTCTTGCCTCACGCTCACCTTAACCACTTTTTATGGCAAAATTCACAAGCGAAAAATGAAAAGCACAAAATTGATAATACATGGCAGAAGCAAATAAAAAATTGAAAATATAGCAATGAACTCATCACAAACAAATTTCCCCATGTAAAAGCATATTCGATCAAACTTGTCTTTATTGGGCACAACAACTTTTACAATCATTTTCATTAATAAAGGTAATACGGACAAGAGAAAATTCAAGTTCTGAAAAAAAGGTAAATCGGCATCAATTCCTCTTAGAAAAGCCAAAATGTTCATCTGAGTAAATTACAGCAGAGCAATCCACAAGCAAAACAAGAAAATAACACAAATTTTGAAAAGAAAAACGCAGTAAACAAGAAAAGATCAAATAGCAAATATAAACGAACTCCTCCATCAAATTGAATCAGGTTATTTTCCTCACCTGAACGACTTCTACAATCGTCTTAGTAACCTCTGCAGCAGCCCGCTCAGTATAATGGCCTCTGGCAACAATCCTATCAAACAATTCCCCTCCTTCACAGAGCTCCATGACCAAATGCACGGCATGGTCATCCTCATAGGTAGCCTTGAGCTGCACAATATTGGGATGTTGAGGCAGATTCTTCATAATCTCCACCTCGCGCCTCACGTCCTCGATATCGATGGCCGTTCTAAGCTTCTTCTTAGAAATTGACTTGCAGGCAAAGGTGTCTCCGGTCTCCTTGTCACTGCACAGGTACGTAATGCCAAATTCACCACGCCCAAGCTCCCTTCCCAGCACATATTTGCCGTTTATGTCATGCCCGTCACAGTCCCTCAGAACAGAAGACCGCCGTTCGCCTCCCCCGCCCCGGGCCGGGCTATTAGCGGCATAGTTAGGGTAATCGGCGGCGAAGGGGTTGGGCTTCTTCGCTTTCTTTGGCTTCTGCGACCCGCCACCAGATCCGCAGCAATTTCCCATGGACAATTAATTTGCAAGGCCCTAAACCTTCCTCACTTAACCCCCTGCAACTCGAACCCTCGACGCGTTGTGAATTTCAACAGAAAAAATTCTTCAAAGATCTACAGCCCCTTAAGGCACAAGAGAAAGAATTCTATTTGATGACTTTGCAACCCTGTGTCGCGTGATCTGTGGTTTGAATCCCACGGAGGGATGTTACTTTTTTTTAATTTTTTTAAAATCCCCTGCAGCCTCTCAGAGGTTTCCTCTGCTGTTTCTTGTTCTTGTTCTTGTTCTCGTTGTAGATTGATTGCTGAACGAGTCGTGCAGTGCGTTCTCGTTTTAAAGGCGTCGTTGAATATATTGACATCGTCTTCCATATTTTTGACCGCCAGCGTCTCCTCTACTTCGTCGCATTTGCTCTTTTACTCGGAAAGGCAACCCAAGTTTTACCCGCCGGGATTTCTGAAGGTCGAGAAGATTACGGTAAGTTTTTATTCCGTTAACGGACTTATTCACAACGCGGTGAGATATGCTCTCATTTGTTATTCCGTTAACGGACTTCTTCACAACGAGCCCACCTATTATTCACTCCGTTACGTAATAGACTTTCGCTTGCAAATGAGGGCAGGATGGGCTGCTATTCTTAGAGTAAAGCATGTCGTAACTACACGGGTATTTTTTTTCTGTGTCGGACTACTATTGTACTCGGAAAGTTCTAAATGTCATACACCTGTACTTAACACGTGTGGGGATGTTACCAACTTTATGATGTTTCATCAAGATTAGTAATTAGGGTTAGTGTTATTTAAATATAATAATAAAAATATTTTACAATTGGTTTGAAATGTTTTTAAATTTGATTTTATGTTAAGAATATTAGTTTTCTACAGTTGTTTCTGGTTTAGATTGATTTTAAGTTATTTATTTATATTTGGTTTAGATTGATTTTAAGTTATTTATTTATATTGTGGATTATATTTTATAGTTTATTATTAGGATGAAGAAAGTAGGTAATATGAGAATTAAAAAATAAAATCTGAAATATAAAAAAAAAATATTCACTTAGTCAAATCTAAAAATAGTCAATAGACCTTAGAATCTTAATGAATCCATTAAGAATCAAGTCTTGTTAGCAAAGTCCTCATATCATAAAGGATGATATTAAGGGTTGGGAGGGTGCCCTACTTTGGTAAAATAGATACATCTTAGTCTTTAGCAAAAAGAATGTCCGACTTTGGCAGAATAGATACTTCTCGATCTTTAACAAAAGGAATGCCCCTTAATTTGAGGTTTTAGCCTAAGACTTGTGATCTCCTATCAAATAACTAAATGATTCTATGAATTTGATTAAAACCCTAAAAAATACAAAAATATTTCAAACTATTGTCATAGACTATGAAAATTTGATTTTTTAATGGAATATTTATATTTATAAAAGGTAAATTAGTGTAAATTACTATATAAATAAATTTTGATAAAATATTATAATTTGATACATTGTAAATTATGTCTTTTATTTGTCAATTTGAAGATTTTCAATTCACTCCAGGTTGTTATGCATTTTAAATATAATAGATATTTAGTTGTCATTCATTTTAAATGTTTTTATATTTGATTGCATGTTGTTTATTGATATTGTGGATCATATTTCATAGTTTATTATTAGGATGAAGAAAGTGGATAATATAAATAATCAAATCTAAAGATGGTTAATGAATCTTAAGATCTAAATGAATCCATGGGGATCAAGGCATCATATCATAAGGGACGAGATCAAGATCTTGCCCTAGTAACCTTGGCAAAATAGATACCCCTATGTCTTTACCAAAATGAATACGCCTTAGTCCTTAACTACTAGTTGAAGAGGTTTTAGCTCTTGTACCACATAACTAAATGATTCTATGTGTTTGATATGAAACCCTAAAAATCCAAAAATATTTCAAAGTACTCTTATAAATTATGAAATTTCATTTTGAATAGAATATATATATTTATAAAATATAAATTACTATTTATCAACTTTAGATAATACGAATCTAAACATAGTCAATGAATCTTAAGATCTAAATGAATCCATCAAGATCCTTATATCATAAGGGATGATGTAATATCATGCCCTTAAGACTTTGGCAAAATAGATACCTGTCCATCTTTAATCAAAATGAATACCCCCAGTCCTTAACTATCAATCCAAGAGATTTTCACTCCCATACCAAATAACTAAATGATTCTATGAGTTTAATATAAAACCCTAAAAAATCCAAAAAAAAATTCAAACTACTATTACAGATTATGAAATTTCCATTTTTAATAAAATCCTTATGTTTCTAAAAGATAAATTACTATTTTATCAACTTTGAATTAATAAACTTCAATTAAAAATTATACAATTAAATCTTCAGATACATTGTAGATGATACTTTTATTTGTCTAACTTAAAAGATCTCCAATTCTCTTCAAGACGTGCATTACTGTCATTTAATGTTTCTTTATTAATAATTTGCTATTTAAAATCATTTATCCGAATTTAATTTAAGGGGGTGTTGCTCTTTTAAAGCTAGATCTGCGTGTGAATCGAAATCGGGAATGTTATGTGTTGTTTTTATTGCTGGCGGACAAAAGGAGGAAACCTTTTAATAATTTATTATTCCGTGGGGTTTTGGCCCCCTCGTAGGTATTTCTCCGCCTCGGGCTTTTCAGGCGTAGATTACATGGTAGAAAGTGATACGTGCGAGATCTTTTGAATATCATTTACAGGTGGACTTTTCTAATTAAAATGTGTTTTTGTTTCGAACATCTAGAACCCGACACAGAGTGGATGCCGTCCTTTGACTTACGTGACGTATGGCGTGTATTCTTTGGACTTTTTCTTTCTCTTTTTTTTCTTCTTTCCAAAAATCAGACCATTAATTACGAGTATGACTTTTAGGCCCACAATTCTCTCTTTTCCCAACACCGTTTAGGAAAGAGGACCCACATTTGAATGTTGGTTTAAATTTTTTAATCTAAATTAAGAGTTTAAAATTATTGTTTGGGATTTTGTGGTCCGACATTGTAGTATTAGCAATTATATGTTTATGAATTAAGTTTTTATTGATCTGTTTCAAATATTCTCAAAAGAATTGGTATAAAATGTTTCCATCACGGTATTTTGATGGCCGTCTCATGTGCCACCATGTAATCAATTGTTTCTTTGATGTGATTTGCTAAAATAGATACTTTTGTGCACATCTTTAATTACAAACAATACTTAGTATTACAATTGAATAAGGGTATAAAAAGTGAAGGACCAATGTTGCATTGCACTATAACAATCATTACAGAGCACTCATCTCTTGGAATATTTCCCCTCATTCTCATGATGACAATTATTCAATAGTAATCGATACAACTTACAACTAAAGTTTGCATTTTCTCTTTACATTTTTAACAATAATTTGTATTTATTTATTTTTTTTAATATTTTCTTATATTAGTAGTACTAAAAATAATAATGGACTTTTTCATATGTTAATGTTGAATGGAAAAGACTATTATGTGTTTTATTATGGAATTTATTTTTTTGCAAATAGTAAAAAAATCAAAAGTATTTTTCCGTTACTTTTGTTTTTACTGAAGTTGAAATGTTTGTAATATATTTGGTATCTTAATACCTAACTCTATTATTATTATTATTTTATCTTATTGAAATGACATCAGTGTGGTAAGGTGGGGCTTTCCACAAACATTGGATGTGGATATTCATTGTAAGGTTGATATGTAAGGAGTAAAAAAATCTCATAATGCTTCCCTACACTTCAATAAAACTCAGTCTCATGTCATTTAGTACATGTCATTTTATTGTACACTCATTCCATATTATCTATCACAAGGAAGTTTAAAAATCTACTATAATACCAAATCCTATAAAATAATTTAATATTTAATAGTGATTTTTTACTTTTTTATTTTTAGAAATGCTCACTCATTAATTTTGAAACTTAGAATTTCAATGTGATCAATGCATATCAAAGATAAAAATAGATCTATCAACTTGATATGGGGTTATAGAAAAATGGTGTAAAAGCCTAAAAAATGTAAAGTTCATAAAAGTCTAAAAAAGTGTAGAGTTTGCAACCAATGCAAGGTAGCGAAAAGCCTTAGTTTTCCCTTCCTATCATAAATTGGAAACTACAATTTCAATTTCACAAAGAAAAGAAAAGAAAAGTTAAGGTGATATTCTCAGAAGATATATCAATATCCAAGATGTTGGCAAAAGGATTTAGAAGGAAGTTTAGCAGACCTCAAATTGAGGATTGGATAGTGAAGAATTGGAGAAGTTGTTCACCCCCATGCTTCCTGACAAAAGGTTTTTTTTTTTTTTAATGTTGAATTTTCAATGAAGTTGGGAACATAGAGCTAATGGAGAAGGGGCCCTAAGTGTTGGAGGACTCAACTCTTTATTTGCAAAAATGGGTCACTAACTTTAATCCGCTATAATACATTTCATAGATGGAGCCAATTTGGATAAGATGTTACAATTTACCCTTTGAATTTTGGACAATGAAATGGTTAACGGCTATTGGGGGCAAGATGAGTGTGACAATGGAAATCAATTAGGTTTTCACAAAATTCAATTCATACTAATATGTCAAAATCATAGATGCACTTTGATAGAGATCTATATGGACAACCCCTTTTGGGAATGGACGCAACCCACAACTATAGAAGACATAACAATTTTCTTTCTTGAGTGTAAGAATCCTAAGAGGTGGATTGTCCAAGGAAGAAGGCAAAAAATAAAGTAGTATAATGAAGGTAGAAAACCAACGGTGATCAAGTGGAGGGTGACAAGGAGGTTGGGGTAAAGATGTGCTCGAACAATGTTGTGGATGCTCCACAAGAGAATCATAATTTCAAATCGAGTAGAGATGTGAAAGTTGTTAGAATACATGATTGTTGAATTCCCACAAGCCTAGATAATCATCTGCAAGAATACCTATCACACATAAAGAGAAAATTGAACAGCAAAGAGAATTGAAGACAATTAACAATAATTGAATGTATTGCTTTGAAATTGCTTGATTTACAATGAAGGATATGACATCCTTATAAAGAAATCTAATTCTAAAGATAGAAACCCTAAAAAGCAATTAATAATTAATAATGAATTAATTATCAATATACCTAAGGGATGCATGCATATTAAATGATTAATAAATGCCTAAAAAAGCTTCCTAAATTTAGCTTAAGTGAAAAAAGAAAAAAGTGACTTAATTAATTAATCAATATGGTTAAATTAATTAAGTAAATAAAACCTTTTACTCTAACAAAAGTTATCTAAGGATTTGTTTCAAGTGCCAAAGAGCTGTAAGTTGAATTGGAGGAGAACAAAGGAGGGATATAAGTGGTGGACATCAAATTAGAAAACGAGAAGGAATAGTGATCAGAGGAGGATTATTCAAAATTTGATGTACTGGGGGTTATCGATCCAATGTGCATGAGATGATTTGTGTCCAAATCCATAAACCAAAACCTCGAGATGGAATAGAGGAGGGGAAGAAAAACCAATAAGGAAAAGTTTGAAGATAAAAACGATTGAGAAAGGGATATCAAACATCAAAGAGTATATGTTGAGATCTAAGGGAGGAAGCACCTCCCTTAGAGAGCAATGAAGATTTCCACATTGAATGTTAGGGGCTTAAACACCCCTAACAAATGGTGCATGAAAAAACATCATCTAGAAAAAGTGTTGGTCGAAATGGTGCTTCTACTAGAAACCAAGATTGGTTTGGTGGAGGTGAATAGCTTCTTAACACTATAAAACATGGAGTGGTGTATCCAGTGAGCCTACTAGAATGATAGAATGGCTCAACATTTTATGGAATCCTACTAAAGTCAATGTCAAAGAAATTCAGAAGGAACAACATTGGATGGATAATGGGGGAGGTCAGACACTATTTCTTGAACCTCTCTTTTATAGTCTAATGTTTATGGGCTTATCAAATTAGAGAAAAAATTATGGGAAAGTTTGTCCTCTAGAATTTTCATTCAATAAAATAATAAATCTATATTAGGGGAGGATTTTAACACAATTTTAAGACTAAAATAAAAAAGTGGGGGCTTGAGGATGAAAAACACAAGCATGAGGGACTTAAACAAGTTGTTGAGACAATTAGGTTGTGTGACATTTTTCTTAAGAGCAAGATGTTCTCATGGACAAATCATCGGGTCAACTTCACTAATATTTTTTGAAAGACTTTATTGGTTTCTTATTTCACATAATTAGTTAAATGCTTTAGAGGGTTTTGAGGAAAAAATTGCTCCCATTTTTGTTTTCAATCATTTCTCGGTGGAGTTGGTAATCAAATATTATTCACCACCAACCAAGGACTACTTCAAATTTGAGAGAATGTGGTTGAGACGTGATTATCTAATTAGTCTAATTGAGAAGTCATGAGAAGAAGCTCCCAAGGCAAGTGGAACCAAAAATAATGCCTTTATTAAAAAATTCATTCCTAAAAGGGAAACTCAGGGAATGGAATGAGAAGTACTTCAAGAACATATTCAAGGAAAAATAGACTAGAGAAAGTAATTGTGGTAGAGATAAATGAGAAATTCATATAGTTTAGAATGTTTCACAAAGACTGTCATAGAGAGATGTTGTCTAACGATAAGTCAAAGTTATTGGTAAGGGAAGAAGTCTATTTGAGAGTGATGGTAAGAGAAACATGGTTGGAAGTTGACAATCTCAACACATTTTTTCAGAATTTGATAAAGGCTAAAAGAAATTAAAACAAGATCAATGAGATTCAAGATGAGAATGGAAGGTTGGTCTCAAATAGATTGGAAATTGAGGAGATTGGTGTGCAGTTTTTTCAATCTCTTCTCTCCTAGGAGGGTGTTGGTAGAGAAGACTAAGAACAAAGCTGCCTTAGGCTACCACATTGGGTTCGTAGTATAGAAATAAACCTTTAGGGCAACTTGTAGAGTGATATCTCAGCATGAGAAATGTATATAATATCATTGTATTGTACATTTAGAAGTCCAAATGAGATAAATGAGATATGATACATGATAGGTCACAATTTGGAAGACTTGATGTATTTGGAGATTGAATATCTAATACAATGATGTTGTTGTTGGTCCAATTATCTATGTTATGATTATGTTCATGGGTTATTGAGGTATGAATGGTATTTTGGTCTAATTTATAAGATCTACTTGGAATATAGATCTCTATACTACAATTTCCTCTTTACTCTTGCTAAAATTTAGGTTTTATTATTGGGCCCTAGAGTGAGAAGTGAAGAAAAATTTAAGCAGTAAAAGAGTCAAGCTAGCTGGAAATTGATTTTTGCTAGGCTCTAAGGGTCAACCTTTGTAAGAGGGGGATAGATAATCAAGGGATGGTGAGTGGGAAGGGGACCGAGATCTGAAAGGATCCCTAAAAAGGTGTGACTATTCATATTCTAAAAGATAGAAGGATATATGTGTGAAGTCGTGAGGAAAACCAAAACCAAATACCATGAGAAAAAGAAAGACTAAGAATAAAACAGAAACTAGAGATTTGATTATAGAAGAAATGAGCATAAATACCAATGAAAGAAGAGCAAAACAAACTCAGGAAAGGGAGGAAAGACTTCACAAGATATTAAAAGATATGGGAAAGAGGTATAAGGAGAGATTTAACATGTTGATGGAAGGAACCTTCAAAGGGAAGATTAAGTGCACCAAGGATTGTGCAGTTGAGTGCACCAAGGATTGTGCAGTTGAGTACACCAATGTGGGTGCAACCAATGATCAAAAGGGGAAAACAAATATACCTGAACCCAAAATTATTGTTGAAGAAAGAAAGTTATTGAGGAATAAAATGGAATTATGGAGGAGAGTAGTCTTGATCATGAGAGAATATTAGAGATTTTTTAATCGATGTCAAATAGTAATCAAGTGTCGACTCTAGAATTAGAAAAGTAATATGAACAATCACCACCCTCAGACCAAGATCCATCCCCTATGCCAATTAAAGTTGATAGAAATACAAAAATGAAGAAGGATATTGGAGAAGTGAATACAAACATAATTTCTGGACAATACCATCACACATCTCAATCCAAATACATAGTCACAAATCACCAAAATGCAATCCACACATCATGGGTCCTAAACAATCACATAACACATATATTAAACAAGGCATAAGATAGGTAGTCAAGGTCATACACTAAAATAAAATAGAGCATCCAGAATAAGATTAGAACACCACATCATGATTCCATCCAAATTGCAAATGGCACAACCACATGCAAACATCCAATCCCACATCAGGAAGTAAGAATGCAAAAGGGCAAGCTAGAGGGGCATTTACATGAGAAGTGGGAGAGCCTAGATTGAACCTTTGAAATCATCAAGGGATTCCTTTTCCAAGATATTGAGGTAAGGGAGAGATTTATATCTTTGCAAATTTGATAGAAATAAAAATATTGTTGTATCTTGGTCAACTAATTATTCAGATTTGTATCATCACTTTTAGAAAGGTCTAGTTTAGGGGGATGAAGAGGGCTACCATAATTATGGAATAAGGAAATTCGTGTAGGAGAGGAAGTTTGTATTTTATCTATAGCTAAGAGTTTGTCCTTTATCCATTGTAGATGACATATTTTATTTTCCTTTATGGGTGTGTGCCTTGTGAAGAAGACTAACTTCATGGATCACAATACTACTATAACAAATTTAGAATAATGCACTAAAACTTGAAGATGGGTTGTTGTGCAAAGAGAGCACTAAGAATTATAAAATAGATGATAAATAGTCAACTATCAAGTACAAACTATTTTTGTTGTACTTAGGGAAGATAACATAAAAGGAAGGACAAACAGGGAAGCATTGTAGGGTGTGTTTAGTAGATTTGAGATCACTAGTATACTTATCCCATTCATAAATATTTCCAGGACAATATTTTAGAGTGCTAACTATGAAGGGTTATGATCAAACCCACAACTTGCTATTCCATCTCTAAGGTATGTAGTGAGCAACTTTTGGGGGCTAAACACTTATTGATGCATCTTAGAATACAAATTAATTAAGTTAACCTAAGGATAAGTTATACAAAAATCCTATCAAGTCTTTTGATATACCTATAGATATGTGAAAGATCTATATGTTGAGACTATTTTATGCTTGAGTATTAGACCCTACATACCCCTCACTTAATTAGACCATTCAGAAGGAATAGGATATTTAAAAGCACCTAGCATACTATTTCTAACTTAAAAATAAATATAAACTACTCTAAAGAAAATAAATAAATAAATAAAATATGGATGACAAATTTAGTGCTACTATAGCTACACACACCTTATGATCACCAAGACTCCTCTGGGATGAGGTGAGAAAAAATAATGTATAGTTACAAATAATCCTAAATTTATACAATTTCTTACAAAAATGGTCATGGAAAGAGATTTAATACCACTTATAATGAATATGGGATATAAAATACTTGAGCACAAAAAAATATAAGAATGAGAGAAATATAAATTATTTTATTATGTTCATGTAAACACCTCAATGGACTAATTTTGAAGAGGAGATCACACACTACATGCTACAACATACAACATACAACATCTATACCTTCGTACATAAGGATACAAACATCCTTGCAACAAGGTATTAGTACTTGTTTTACATTACAGACATTTACATTTACAGTACTTGCTCATTTCTTGGTTAATTCCAAAACCGGGGTTTGACCTAAAGGCAAACCCCTAATCCCTCACCCCCCAATCGTCTTCGCTTTTCTGTGTGTAGGTTGCAGGTACGCGGCTGAAATTGAAGATCTGGAATCCTTGTGCAGAGACGAACAGATCCCCCTTCGTTTCGCAGATTTTTCGGAGGACCGTGGCGCCGGGCGCCATCGTCCCGACAACTTTCGCTCAAATTTGCAAGACAGTGCCGTATCGACATTTCACTGCTAATTCCAGGTCCGCAGCTTCACCCTATATCCCTATCTCAGTTTATAAGCGAATCTTTGTCACTTTCTATGCATTCCTAGCTTAATTCTTCTATCAACATTCTTTACAAAAGAGGGTAGCCTTGCTTTCTTAACCCTTGAAACTCATTTAGCATCCAATCTTATATTGTGTGGGATTGGATCTTGTGAGTTTCAACCCCTCTTTTGAATGTAAAGTCTCTCCCCTAAGTGAAAACCATCAACCCTAGTGAGCCTCCCTTCTCTCTCCTCGGAGTTGGAAGAGGGGAGAGCAACTAGGATTCGATCGCGATTTTCCGCTTTACATTTTGGTGAACCCGACGTGAACATCCTTTCTGATTATTCATGATTAGATCTGAAAGTTGATTCCTTGATTACATTTCCATGTTTGATCTTTTGCAAATTTTAGAGGTTGATTGCATAAAAACCCTAAAATTTTCTTTTTAGTAATTGAACTTGTGAAATGCTTAATTGTTAATGTTTGTTTCAGATCTGCCCTTCTATTACAAATTATCAATTCATGTTTGTGCTTTAATTTTGAAAATTAAGTGGTTAAGTGTCAAAACCTAATTTTTGAAACCCTCTTGATTCAACCTTTGTCCGACAATTTGACCGATCAAAACATCTCTAAATCAGCTGTAACTTTGGATTCCGCAATAAAATCACAATATCTTTCATCCCTAAAAATTTGGAAAAAAGTTGCGAGGACCGTGTGCACTCCGAGCGCCATCGTCCCCGACATTTTTTCCGAAATTTCGGGAGCGAGATCTTACTGTATTTTCCTGCTAAAATCCAGAATTTTGGCTGATTTTATCAATTATAACACTTTCAAAATTATAGTCAAAGTTGGTCTTGTGATTGCTTGGTTTAGGGCTTCTAATCATTCAAAAATTGTTGAAATTGAAATTTTGTGTCAAAATTGTGTTCTTACTGTCCTAAATCTGAAAAGTGTGTTTGCATTCATTCGAAATTTCAGTGCTTTATTCAAATTCTTGCAATTTGTGACTTTTGAAATTAAGTGCTTAATTACAACAACTTTGATTTCCGCTTTCAAAATTGAATTTTGCGTGAAATTGAGTCAATTTTTAAATTTCAAAACTTGCATTGCTTTTGACATTCCCTCTAAAATCATAAAATTCAAAATTTCAGTTTCCCTCTCTTTTTCAAAAATTCAAATTTTGCATTTTTCGACAATCTAGGTAGGGTTCAATTTTGAATTTGCAACTTTAATTTGGCCTATCTACAGATCGTAAAATCACTCAATTTTTTCAGATTAGCTTTAAAATCATCATACCTTTCATCCCTGCAAATTTCGAAAAAAGTTGCAAGGACCGTGTTGCACTCCGAGCGCCACGGTCCCGGACATTTTTTCCAAAATTTTGGGAGACTGTCGTGATTGCATTTAATAGCTTAAATCCAGAAGATTGGTTGATTTTACTGAAAATTGCTACCTCTAAATTCAAAATCTTCTCTCTCTCTCTCTCTCTCTCTCTAGTGCATGAGTTTTACAACAATAAGCCCTACTTACACTATTCCCGTTAGACGAAGCCGTAGAATTAAGTCTTTCCGATGTTTAATTACCGAGGAGATGGAACCTAATTTGAATAGCCTTTTTAACGAGGATATGGGTAATTCCTCTAATCCTCCTAATGATGAAGAAGCTCTCCATGAGGTTTCTGTAGAACAACTTTCGAAATTGGATAACCAATTTGATGATTTTCACCAATGGATGTCTCATGAGTATCCCGATAGTCAAGCTCTTCCTTTAATTGAGGGTCTAAAACATATGCTTCAAAGTGATAAGAATGGAATTGATATTTTGCGTGGTATTTCACACATTGTGAATTCGAATGTGATGCCTATGAAGAGTTGTGTCGAAACTTTAGGTTATACACAACCTCCTACACAAGTCAATCATTCTATTCCTTTGACAACTTCTATTGCTAGCATACCTACCTTTACATCAAACATAATGGCTACTTCTATACAAGACATTCCCCCTGTGATCACTAGTCATGGGGGCAATCCTCCCTCTTCTTCAATTAACCCTATTCCTTCATTTAATCTGACTTCTTCATTCATTCCTTCAATGAGTGTTCCTACTACATCTTCGCAAATGAACCTGACGCAAGGGGGCAATTCATTCAACCATTCCATTCCTCCTTGTAGTGTTCCTCTTGTCCAATCATCTCCTATGATTAATTATCATAGAGTCCCACCACCTTACTCTTTGCCTTCTTTCAATAACACAACACCTCCATCTCAATCTAACACACCGAATATGAACTCTTCAACTGAAGCGACCATTAACAATCTTGCACAAACTGTCTCTTCTTTACAGCAACAAATTGCCTCTATGAATCAATCTAAGTTTAGTGTGCCCACATTTGATGTTGCGAGCCCACTTTGTCTTGACATTGTTCAAGCTATCCCTCCTAAACATGTTGAAATCCCGCATTTGGAACTTTATAATGGTAAAGGAGATCCTCTAACACATGTTAAGACTTTTCAAACAATTTGTACTGATTTTGCTTATGACCCAAGGTTGCTTGCAAAACTGTTTACTAGAACATTAAGAGACAAAGCCCTACAATGGTATTGCTTGTTGCCTTCTTATTCTATCACTTCTTTTGAACAACTTGCAAATGCTTTCATTCAACAATTTCAAAACAATATAAGTCCTAAAGTTACTTTGATTGATTTAATGCATTGTAAACAAGGTGTTAAAGAAAACATGACTGATTTCATTGGTAGATATAAGCATTTGTATGCTCAAATTTCTTTTCTAGTGCCTGACAATGATATTCAAAGAATCTTTATTTCTAATTTACAAAAAGATATTCAAGACAAACTTCTGTTTTCTGAGTTTACTTCTTTCCAACAGTTGTGTGCCACTCTTCACAATTATCAACTGACTGTGAGTCAAATGGAACAATCTCATCCTATGGCTCCGAGTGATAAGGGTGATAGCAGTCAACAACCATTTGGGAAGTTTAAACCGAACAGAGACTCCATCAAATTCAATGAAAATATCATCAACAACAATGTGAATGCAGCATCAGGTGTGCCTCCTATTTCTAAGTTTTTCAAGAAAGAAAGAAAGTATACTCCTTTGAATGAATCATTGCATAGTATTATGAATAAGTTATTGGAACAAAATGTGCTTACCCTTCCTCCTATAAGGCAAATTGATCCTGCAAAGATTACTTCACCTTATTTTGATAGCAAATCTTTTTGTCATTTTCATCGTCAGCCTGGGCATGATACTGAAAAATGTTTTTCTTTAAAGGGTAAAATTCAAGATTTGATTGATAATAATACTATCTCTGTTTCTGGAGTGAATGATAAAGGCAACACATCTGTAGGTCCTCCTAACCAAAATCTTCAGATTTTTACTGATCCATTACCTTCTCATACCTCTAATGCGATTGAGGCTAATGATTCTTCTCTCTCATCTGATGGTCTTGTGTCTATGACTCCGAATGTGATTAACTTTGTAGAGCAGCAAGAAAATCCTAAAGAACCTTCCATTACATTTGATTCTAGTGAAACCATTAGAGCACCTGATGGTCCTTTATACATAGTTGCAAAAGTCAAGAATACACCTTGCCGTGGAGTGCTTATTGATCCTTCGTGCATGGTTAATGTTATTACTGAAGAATTTCTTTTTACTTTGCAATTGAATCAAGTGATCTATGACAAAACAGATGTGGTTGTGAAATTATTTGATGCATTTTCTTCTCCTGCAATTGGTTCTATTACATTACCTATTGAGGTCCATAACAAATCTCTTGATGTGAACTTTGCTATTATTCCTTCATCCGAACAATTTCGTGTGAAGCTTGGCTATCCTTGGCTATCTTCCATGAAAGCTATTGCTTCTCTTATTCATAAATGTTTGAAATTTCCCCATAATGGTGAAGTTGTTACTGTCAATCATAGTCTCTTTAAACCAGCTGAAAGAACTCCTAGCATTCCTGTTGATTATTTTTGGCCTAAACAATTCCAATCTCTTCCTCCGCGAAGTGATCATCTTTTTAAATCTTATCAAAAGTGGAAAATAGATATGATCCTATCTCTAAGTGAACCTAGAACACCTAAACTTGACATTCCTATCATTCTTGAGAAGGAAGTTCTTCCTTTCAAAGATAAAACTAATGTCTTTCCTCAAGAAGATTCTCAACCCATCCCCATGGATGTGATTATGTCTATACCTAATAAACCTTCTAAAAGTAGACCTATACCTCCTCGTCATGATGGACTTGGTCTTCTTCCTAAACCAAAAATTCCTCCTTTATATGGAGCAGTTCCTCCTCCTTCCTTCTATAGAGAGAAGAGACCTTCTTCTTCTCCTATTATCCAGCCTAAGAGACCACAACCTAAACACCCAAGTGATAAGGATGAGAACATTCCTCCTCCTCTATCTTCTTCACTTCCTACTAAGACTAGACGAAATCGTTCTGCACGTGAACGCCAACGAAAGCGTCGTCTTAGGGCTCAAGCAGCTGCTTCTCAAACTTTACAATCTCCAAAGACACCTTCAACAAGCATTATTCCATTTTCTCCTCAGCCGAAAATTGAGCCTAAATCTCCTAAACATAAGATGCATGATGGTCTTGATCCTGTGCGAGTTAAAAATCCTATTTTTATAAATCTTGATGATGCTATGGATGAAAATGTTATTCATGATGAACATGTTACTCCTCTTGCTTCTGATAGTGAATATGAACTTGTTGATATTGATAACCATTTATCTAATGAATTTTCTAAAGCACTTATCCTAGCTCCTAGACAAGAACAATGTGGCTCGGAACATGAACATAGCCCTTGTTTGGATCTTGTGATAGCTCCATCTGCTGTGTTGGATGTTTCTCCTCTAGCATGTTCCCTGCCTTCCCGAAACATTGATCAGCAAGATCGGGGGGTAGATGACATGCTAGACTAGTTACATTAGCATAGCAGATTCTCTCCTCCTTTCTTTTGTTACTTCTTCTATATGTTATTCTCATTCTTATATTTGTCGTCCTTAGTGTTGTCTACTTGAGGACTATGCAAAGCATTGAGATCTCTTTTGGTCTCTCTCATGTTGACTCAAAAGACACATGTGTTCCCTTCTTCTAGGTGACCTTCCTTGATTGGGGAATGAAGAACAATTATGCATACATACATATGATATATATACATGAATTATCATACAGCATACTGACCCCAAGGAAAGCGAAGTCACCTTGTGCTTTGTGTTTTGTGTCTATTATCCTTGGGTTTATCTCACACTTGGGGGCTAAATCTTTGCGATAACGTGCTCCTTTCCTTTCTCATCTCTTATGTGTATCACTACGTTAAAACAATCACCCCCGTTGAGGCATGTACGATCGCTTTAACATAGGGGGGCATACACCCTGTCTATCCCTTCACGATACTTGAAAATTTCTTTGCGAACTTAGCTTTGCCTTGAAAATTTTTGGTATTTCTCTTGCATGACTCATAGTGAGGGAACCTTACTACTGACAGTCATGGTTCTCCCTCGTGATCTTCCCTTTTACTTTGTCAATCGAAGTCGTAAGATCCTTAGTCCATTGGGGGCTTGGTGTGTCTTGCCTCCTTGACGTGGTGAAAGTCTTTCAATGTTGTTTCCTTGTACTTTACCGGAAGTATGAGCATACATACTCCCGCTAAAGTGGGGGCTAAATGTAGCGTCCTAAAATTGCGACACTTGCAATTTCGACTGCATTTCGGTCTTCACGATGGCGACGCAACACGCAACCTGAATGGAGACCCCGAAACCTGATTATGACACTAAAAACTGCATTTTTCAAGCACCCTGGCCTGAACCTCCTTGCACCCTGTTGTCCCGGGAGGTGGGACCAGAGCGCCCAGCGCCCTGGTCACTCAGGACCAGGGCGCCCAGCGCCCTGGTCCCTGGGTCCTATTTTGGGCCCGGTCTCTTTTGGACTTCGGGTCTTTTTGTTTGCAAATTGGAAATTACATTCCCTGGTCGGCCTAAGGTCGGGAAAATCAATCTATCAGCCTTAATTGACAAGTATATAAACTACATTTTCCTCTTTCATTGGGACATAAGATGGTAGTAGATGGAAAAGAGGCGAAAGCAAGATTCAAGCATTCAAGCATTCCTTCCAAGTCTCCATTCAAGGCTAAGTGTTGCATTCAAGACAAGGATTCAACCATTGAAGAGGAGATCACACACTACATGCTACAACATACAACATACAACATCTATACCTTCGCACATAAGGATACAAACATCCTTGCAACAAGGTATTAGTACTTGTTTTACATTACAGACATTTACATTTACAGCACTTGCTCATTTCTTGGTTAATTCCAAAATCGGGGTTTGACCTAAAGGCAAACCCCTAATCCCTAACCCCCCAATCGTCTTCGCTTTTCTATGTGTAGGTTGCAGGTACGCGACTGAAATTGAAGATCTGGAATCCTTGTGCAGAGACGAACAGATCCCCCTTCGTTTCACAGATTTTTCGAAGGACCGTGGCGTCGGGCGCCATCGTCCCGACAACTTTCGCTCAAATTTGCAGGACAGTGCCGTATCGACATTTCACTGCTAATTCCAGGTCCGCAGCTTCACCCTATATCCCTATCTCAGTTTATAAGCGAATCTTTGTCACTTTCTATGCATTCCTAGCTTAATTCTTCTATCAACATTCTTTACAAAAGAGGGTAGCCTTGCTTTCTTAACCCTTGAAACTCATTTAGCATCCAATCTTATATTGTGTGGGATTGGATCTTGTGAGTTTCAACCCCTCTTTTGAATGTAAAGTCTCTCCCCCAAGTGAAAACCATCAACCCTAGCGAGCCTCCCTTCTCTCTCCTCAGAGTTGGAAGAGGGGAGAGCAACTAGGGTTCGATCGCGATTTTCCGCTTTACACTTCCCAATTAAGAAGTCATTACAATAATATAGTTTTACCCAAGATGATTACTACCCCCATATGCATGTGGGATAAACATTTTATTCTAACAACGAATATGATGACTTACAAATCATATGTCGACCTACTAATACTATCTACCATAAAAAAGAATGAGTTAAATAACATTTATAAACTTGATCTAAACTCATGAGTTTGATATGAAATAATATTCACCATAATTTGCATAGACTCAGCTTGATTGCCAATGTCACGACTGGTTCTAGACCATTAATTTTTAGATTAATTTATTACAATAGACACTGATATTATTGATGACATTTGATATTATGACACCATTTAATGTGGTTGACGATATTATTAAATGTGATGAATTATTATGGTATAATGATTATCTAACGATGTTGTTGAGTATGAGGTGGATGCAGGGTCGACCATCGAAGGCGGACATATGACTAAAGAGGGGTCTTCTAGCTCGTCGACAACAACCCAAGGAATGTGAACGTGTACACACACACAAATTAATAATAATGATTGTATACACCTAAAAATGGTCTAAAGATAATTAATTAAACAAGCAATTATTTAATTAATCCCCCTTCCCAATTTAATTGAATTCACTAGCAATTTGATTAAATTCCCCCATTCACTTGCTTATTAATAAATCTAAGGATTTATTTAATAAGTTCATTTGAATAGTCCCCTTTGATTAATTATTTTGAATTAATTAATCCTCCCCACATTTAATTCATTTCTTCTAATCTCCTAATTAATTAAAACAAATCAATTTATGAGTTGTTAAAAGTTAATTAGCCTTTTCCTATTATTTGAATTTTTAAATTCAAATTCCCCACATGGCTCCTAACTTCTAACCACCTAACCTAACCCATTCCACCTAATCCTGGGTTTAGCTAACCCTATCCTATCTTGCACATCCTAACCTCCTATGGGGTGGATATTCTCCCCTTGAGACACATGGCACTTATGCCACATGTCTCCTCCCTTGGACACTTGCACTCTTATGAGCAAGGCTCCTTGACACTTGTCACCACAGAGATGACAAGTGTCCCTCCCTCCAACCTCTTCTCCAACCTCCTCCAATTTGACCCTTGATATCTTTAGATTCAATCTTGACCATTGATTCCTCCCACCTCACCCCTAGCCTTGGAAATCCTATAAATATCCCCCATTTTGGAGCACAAAGGATCCCATCTCATTTCATCTCAAGCATTGTTATTATAGGCATATCATTTCTAGCATATCATTTAAGTATTGTTATTATAGGCAATTGCATCTTAGATCTAGCTTAATTTGATCATCCTCTAGCATAATTGTTTTCTCATATATCATAATCAATCTCTCATCTAGCTTAATTGCATCTATCATTTAACATAATCATGCATATCATTAGCATAATTAGCTTCTTGGATCAATCTATCTTAATCTTGCATTCATATAGCTTCTACATCATATCATTTTAAATCCTTTGTCTTGGTGTAGTCAAGTCACTTAGATTGTTCATCTAGATCTAAGAGCAAATCCACACTTGCATCTCTTAGGAGGCGCTAGGTAGCTTTGTCATGGTTTATCTTTCATTTGATTTCAATTTTCTAACCATGCTTGTAATGATCTATTGAGTGTTTGTGTTGTAGCTTTAGGTACCCTACTCCTCACACACAACATTTTGGTGCCCACCATGGGGCCAAAAATCTAATTTTTTGGCCTCTTGCATCTTCAAATCTTCAATCTCACGGGTTTCTGGTTGTATCTACTTCATAATCTCGTACAAGTACCTTTACAGAACTGTACGAGTTTTTTTGTGCACTCGTATGGGTATGTGGGAATACTCATACTATCAGGTGAAGATACTTGTACGATTTTATGCTTCTGTCGTTTTAAAACAAATTGCATTTTAGGGTTTTTGTGCTTGAAACTTGATATCACTAATGTTAACCCTGGTCTATTTGTGAGTTTTCTAGCAGCCTAACTAGTTTTCTACGGAATGTTTTGTCCAAGATTATGCTTGTTAAAGAATCAATTACTCCAAAACAACATGATTACTAATGTATTTATTTTGCAAGTTTCCTAAAGGAACTCAACCAAACTTTGTGTCTTCTTAGAGTTTTCTAGGAACACTTAAATTGCTATTGGTTAATGAACATCTTGTTTTCTATGCTTGAGAAGTTATCTAAAAGGTAGGAGAGTATGCTCTTGTCCATTTGGACAATCAAAAATCCTAACCCTTGAAGCGCTTCTATGTTTGAGATTTGAATACCTTTAGCGGGCCTGTCACAATGGGAAAAAGTAACCACCCTGTGAGAATGACCCAACTGAGTACAACTAGACCTAAGCTTTTTGACTCACTCTAAACAATAGGCCTCTCGAGATTAAAGTCTCGGAGGATGGGATTATTTGAGTTTTCTCTTTTGAGATCTCTCATATAGAACATTTAGTAGGGCCTCGCGGTCCTAATCATGCTTGCGTGACTACTTCTTGTTTCGGTACCTTGTTGGGCTATAGGTCTCAATTGCATTTGTGTGACTGCAATGGGTAATTCCAAATGGAAATCCTTACTACGAACCCTAAGATACAAGCTACTCAGTTCACCTCCGAAAGGAGGATAATCTTTGTGTAAGAGAGATAGTAACTCTCCCAAGACACTTGCCATATTGTGCCCCCATTAGCGTTTGGAGTCAGATAATACGGCATTGAGAATCCATTGTGTGAGACAACGGTCATATTCTAATTAGCTATTGGGTGTGTACCTAAGTTTGCAAGCAAAGGTTTTCTCTCTCAGCTAGCTTCCTTAGGATTTAGCGTGATGTGCTTGAGGTCACTTATCATATCACGTGTTTGTTGTGTTTTCATCCCTAAAACATAAACTCAAACATCTAAAACTGGAAAACATAATCAAAACATCAAACATCATTAATCAAAAACCTGTCAAAGTCAAAATTTTGTCTCTGCTCTGTCCTCAGTCGTATGAGTTTTCTAGTTTGTTGTACGAGAAAGCTAGTTTATCATCTTGTTCTGTGTTAATTGTCGTATGAGTCAGATCATTATAAGATTAATTGTTATTGGTTGGTGTATGGTTCCGTGGGAAGTGTCCTACGAGATTGTGCCTTTGTCGTATGGGTCTATATGAATTGTCGTCTGGGACTATATAAACTATCGGATGAATTTTTGTCTCTATCAGTCCAGAGCTATCTTCTTACATGTCTTTTCTAGATCTATCATGTTTTCTTGGCCAATTTACAGTGAGCGTAAACACTTGATATTTGTCATCATGTGCTTAGGTTATCTTCTTGGTTCACTTGGTCAAGTTATCTTCTGTCAAATCTGATTCTAGAACTAGAAACCCCAAGATTTTCAAGTATTCGCCTTCAACAAGTTTAAGATCTAACATCTCAAAGTGCATCATCACCTATTTGATAAACTGATCACTCAAAACATAGTTTCTCATCAGGATCTATCATCCTCTATCACGAAACTACAACGTTTGATCAGGATAACCTTGTCTCATATCATAGGATATATCATTCCTATTGGACTTGGTCTTATCAAAATCATCATCATTGCACTCCAATCGAAGATCAAAAAACTTACAAACTTACAAATACTTGAATTATCTTTTTGTGTCATATCACTCTATCATATCTACATTGATAGTTGGTCACTTATTGAAACACCTTTAGACATGTGAATCCTTGTAGAATATTCAACACACGTGTATGCCCATTTTAACTAGAGTGCAGAGATGAAAGATCGCATAAATCGAAATAGAAACATTTGAAATAACTGAATATTATAGGAACATGGAAGACCGAAGCGAAATACAAGAAGAAGACATAACAAATCAACATATCAGAGAAATCAAACAAGATCCTAAATTCAATAAATTTATGGAGAAAATATTGGAGGGAGAAAAAGAAAAATATTTCCTAATGTTAGCAAAATCTGGTGCTACACTCCCCCAAGATTTTGATGTGAGAAATTTAGGACAAAAGAGAAGTGACCCTTTCCATGATAACGAATGACATGAGGAGATTTTCGGTCACAAAAAGGACGACACATCAATTCCGGATAACACAAGAACTAATGAGAAAACTTCTGTTCCTAAAAGGGATGACGTAGAAATTCTCAACAAGGCTAAATCTAATGAGGACACAAGAAAGAGTTGAGGTGATACAAGAAAAGATCAAGATCATACTAGAACACAAACTCATGGTTATATAAGAAGAAACCAAGTTGATAATCCTCTCACAACTCTTACACAACAAATACAAATGCTGCAAACACAGATTCAAGATATGTAGAGAGGAACTGTTAGAAGATACTTGCTTCAAGAAATCTGTCGTTACCCATTTGACAGAAATCTAAACATGATACCATTTCCTAAAGGTTGTGAAACTCCTAGATATGATAAATATAATGGAATTACTGATCCCCAAGATCATATACAAGAATTTTGCACGATGAGTATGGAGTTTGCACATGAGGATACATAGCTGATGAGATTATTTCCAAAGAGCTTAAGTCGACTAGCTATGGAATGGTTCTCCAAACTTCCACGTGGAATTAGATCATTTGTAGAATTGGTGGATAAGTTTGTTTCACAATACTCTTACAACATACAACATGAGGTCACAATGCTTGACCTATGTAATACTAAACAAAAGAGTGGAGAACCTTTCATGATGTTTCTACAAAGATGGAGATGGTTAGCTTCACAATATCCTCATACGGTGCCAGAATATGAGAAAATGGACATATTCATCGACAACCTAAACGGACAAATGAGCTATCATCTAAATGCCATCAAATTTTTGAAAAGATGATTGATAATGGAATCAAAATGGAGGAAGCTATGGTAAAGAAGGGTGAGTTGAAGCTATACAAAGAAAGAGTTAATCCTCCTAACAACAATGCTAACAACAATAATGATAAGCCAAAATTTTGGAATAGAAATCGAAACATCGTCAACGATGGGATAGTGGATAACAACAATGTAAAACCAAAGCAACCGGTTTTCAATTTATCCCATCACTCAGCAACGGATCAACAAAACAACAATCACCAAAAATTAACTTTCAACAATTTATTTCAAAGAAAATTTACAAACATTGGTGAACCACTTGGGTCCGCATTAAAGATGCTTCTCGCAAACAAGTTGATTACTTTGCCAGAAGGAAGAAATTTCGAACCCCAAGTGAAACCCTCTTGGTGGAACAACAACCATTATTGTGATTTCCATTGAAACAAGGGACACCACATAGATAATTGTCAGCGGTTGAAACATGTCATCCAAGATTTGATTAATAATGGAGTAATAACTGTGGATGGACATACGACAAACGAATCTCATACAACTTTCAAAACTCCGCTTCCAAACTATGAGAAGGGTGAATCATTAGCAACACATAATGGTAAGGGGAAAGCAAAGGTGAAATATTCTCATACATATGACAATATGGTAAATGTGATTGTAGTTAAAGAAAAACAACATCATGAACCTATTCATGCTATCATAAGAAGTAAAGACAAAGTTGTTTTGTCAGGTCCTACAACTAACATGCCATCCACTTTAAAACAATACAGTCTAGTGAATCAATTATAGAAAACTCTCACGCAAATATCCATCTTAGAACTTTTAAAGCTTTCACTTGCACACAAATAAATTCTTGAAAGAGCATTAGTAGATACAATTGTGTCCAAAGATCTTGATATAGATCAATTCCAAACCATGGTGGGGCACCTCACAACCCCTCACTTCTTATCATTCACCAAAGAAGATGACATGTCCTTGCACCATCCACATAATGCTCCCTTGCATATTGAAGTCCTCATTCATAAGACATGCATTAAACGTGTCCTAATATATGGGGGAGTTGGCTTAAACATTTGCTCATTGAGTCTTGTCCGTGCTCTAGGTTATTCTGAAGATGTAGTTGATCCCCAAAAAAAGATCACCATCAAAGCATATGATGAAGAAGAGCGTTCCTCTAAAGGAATTGTGATATTACCCATCAGAGTGGGACCTTTGTAGAAAGACACAACATGCCAAGTTCCAGACTTGGATCTATCATACAAAATACTCTTGGGAAGACCCTAGATACATGACATACAAGCTATTCCATCAACATATCATTAGTGCATGAAATTTCCCTACAATGGGAAGGAAATCACGATCTCAATAGATTCAAATCCATTTCAGTACAGTAGTAATCTAAAACCAACTCAAGAGGTTATTGTTCCTCATAATAGGGAGGCATCATCTTCAAACACACAATCCAAGGAAAAATCATTTGCCTCAATTTTGTCAAGCATGAAAAAACAAATGCAGCTAAGAGATCGAGGGAACAAAGAATATTCACTATCACAATTACCACTTTCTCCTCAATCCTATGGAAAACCATCAAACTCTAAACAACAACTAATTGTGAAACATCTGCCAATATTTGATGGAGCATTTGTTAGTGTTGGGACCTTATCAGAGGAAATAGAAGACAGAGATGCACTACAATGGTTATACAAGGATGAAGAAGTCCAACAAAAGATCAATAATGTCAGAATACCTACCGAAAAATATGGAAAAGGATTTAACATCCTTCAAAAAATGGGATACACTAGAACAGGTCCTATAGGAAAATGAAAAGAAGGTATCTCAGAACCTATACAATCTCATACTCAGCAGGCTATAGACAAATCAGGCTTAGGGTATGGACAAGTTACTCTACAAGAGGACACATCTTCTAGCCAACAACAAGATGAATGTGAAAACAAACAAGAACAACTTGCAACTGAAAGGGAAGAAACATCTGCCAAGCAACGAGAACAAAAAAACATGAAATGGAAAAAGAAGAAAGCTTCTAATCTACAGGAAAAACAAACTAAAGACACCTCCCAAGTAGAGTTAAATCCTAATCAAAACAAATAAGAAGCTAGTACAAATCAAAGAGAGCTAATAGCAAGGTTGACAGAACTCAATATCAGCCCAGAGGAAGTTGAATATGAGAGAAGAAAAGATATAGCAAGAAAAATAGAAGAAACAAATCAAACGCTATATGAACAAATCTACAGATTGCAAGCTGCAAGTGAGATAGATTCTAATGAATGGGAATGGGATTCCTATCATTCTAAACAATCAGTGGAAGAAACTTGCTTTGAAGAAGATGTAGGTGTCAATGTAGTTCATCTGTATGCAGGGCAAATGTTAGGAACTAGCCCACTTGAATTAGAATCACATTCAGTTGACTTGGACTTAATCGAGGACAATAAAGAGATACTTGCGAGAGGTCATTCTGATGAGAGTATCATTCTAGACATTGAAATACATATCGAAAACTTTGACATCTCTATCATGACCCTTAATGTCTCTAAAGCATCTCAAGTTGAGGAACCCTTATTGACTGGGAAAATGAAAGACATACTGCCATTGATACCTTTGCTAATGACCATGCCATATCCTTATATCTTAATGCAATTGAACCCGCAACAACTTTCACCAGGAATTTCAACAACACATCTTCTAGTCAAGTGGGTGCCAAATCTCTCAGTTGCAAAAGTGAAAATAAAGAAAATAATATCAGGTCTAATGCTGAAAACCATTTATTGGCAACATTAGACCAAGAAAAAGTAAAAAGAAAGGATGCATCTAATAGTGAAAACCTCCTTGAGGCGCTGGAAGATGGGAGATTTGACACCTTACCTGAATACTATCAAGAAAGGTCATCCATTTTGATCGAACCAACATAGGCAGTTAACATTGGCACAACAAAGCAACCAAAGATTCTACATCCAACAACTTCTCTATCAACACAAGAAATGCAGCAATATATGGACTTCTTCAAATGATGACAAATCAATTTCATCTGGTCATATGTAGACATGCCATGGTTGGATCCAGATCTTATTATGCATCACTTAAATATTAGTCCAAGAGCCAAACCAGTTAAATGGAAATTAAGGAAGATGCATCCTCTTATCACTCTTCTTGTCAAAGTAGAATTAAAGAAATTACTGGATGTAGGATTCATCAGACCTGTAGCATATCCTCAATGGGTATCAAAAATTGTTCCTATGTCCAAACCAGATAAAAGTATTAGAGTATGCATAGACTTCAGAGATCTTAATAATGTATGTCCAAAGGATAACTTTCATTTGCCTAACATTGACATCATTGTGGATTTAACTGCTGGACACTCCATGTTTTCTCTAATGGATGGTTTCTCTGGATACAATCAGATTAAAATAGCACCTGAAGATCAAGAAAAGACAACTTTCACATATCCATGGGGTACTTTTTGCTGGAACGTCATGCCATTTGGACTAAAAAATGGAGGTGCTACATATCAGAGAGCTATGACAACGATATTACATGATATGATGCATACATTAATGGAAGATTGTGTGGATGACATATTGGCCAAATCATACAATAGAGAAGAACATATGGGATTATTGGAAAAGATCTTGGACCGATTAGAATAGAGCAACCTACGACTCAATCCCAAGAAATGTGCCTTTGGTGTCACTTCAGACAGGCTATTAGGATACATTATTTTAGCTAGAGGTATCAAAGTAGATCCAGCCAAGGTCAAAGCAATCATGGAAATTACATCTCCCAGAAATATCAGTCAACTCAGATCACTCCAAGGTAGACTACAATCAACCAAAATATTTGTCACTTAGCTAGCAGATAAATGTCAACCATTTACTCATCTATTGCACAAAAATGTTAATTTCAAGTGGGACCATTGAGGTGAGGATGCATTCAACAAGATCAAGGCCTATCTCATGAAACCACCCATCCTAATGTCACCAATTCAAGGAAAGCCATTGTTACTATATGTATCAACCATAGGAGTATCATTATGAATTCTTCTTGCACAATAGGATAATGAAGGAAAAGAATGAGCCATGTACTACATCGACAGAACATTAGTGGGATACGAGGTCAACTATTCACCAACAGAAAAAGAATGCTTGGCAGTAGTGTTTGCTTCTCAAAAATTAAGACACTATCTACTATCTCACTCCATCAAGTTGATTGCTAAAATCAATCCATTGAAGTATTTGCTCAACAAGGCAACATTAATAGGAAGATTCGCAAAATGGATCATGATCCTAAGCGAGTTTGATTTGAGTATGTGGACACAAAATCTATCAAGGGACAAGTCATTACTGAACAACTAGCAAAGATACCACTTCAAGATGATCGTCCTTTACACATTGAATTTTCTGATGTCGATATCCTAACAGTCACCACAAAGACATGGCAATTGTACTTTGATGGTTCATATATGCAGCATGGATCAGGAGCAGGCATTCTATTCATTACATCGCAAGGTCACACAATTCCAAAGGCATATAAATTGAGCTTTCCATGTACCAATAACACAACATAATATGAAGCTTTGGTCACAGGAATCAAAATGGCCATTTAGTGGAACATTGCATAGCTACAGGTCTTTGGAGACTCTTAACTCGTCATCAATCAAATCAATGACGATTATCAAACAAAGGATGAAAAGCTAATGCCTTATAAGAATATGGTGGATAATGTCAAGAAATACTTTGTCAAAATAACTTTTGAGTAGATTCTGAGGAATGACAACAAAGTAGCAGATGCCATGGCAACACTTGTGTCTCTACTTCAGACACAGGAAAATCAAGAGTGTTACGAATTCTTGGTGGAAGAGTTGTTTTACCCTGCACATAATTGTCTTGATTCCCAAACTATTTGTCACCTTGTCGGGCATGATTCCTCCCGCTATGCCCAAACTTATACATACCTAAAAGATAATATCTTCCCTCCCGACTTGTCAAAGAACCAAAAGAGAAACTTTATTCGCCAATCTTCCTATTATACTCTTGTCGTGGATACCCTTTTTAAACGAGGTCTAGACGATACTCTCTTAAGATGTCTCAAGCAAGAAGAATCTAAGAAGGTCTTAAATGAAGTCCATAACGACATTTGTGGCACTCATTCAATTGGTCTTACCCTTTAAAAAAAACTCATACTCTTGGGCTATTATTGGCCAACTATGGTTCAACACGATTCTTTTCAAATAGCTAAAACATGCAAACAATGTCAAATCCATGGAAATTTAATTCATGCACCAGCACAAGAACTTCATGCTTTGGCAACATTTTGGCCATTCTACCAATGGGGTCTTGATCAGAGAGTTTTTTAGTGGCGAATCTTCGCCAATTAGCGAATTCCGTGTATTTTTGCATTTTTTGTTGTTGAGGAAATGGTGAATAGGCTAGGGCAACATAGTGGTCAAATCGCTCAAAATTTTGGGGTTAATGGTAAACTGTATTCTGGCTTCGCCATTGACCACACACTATTTGACGTGCATGCTCGTAATATTCGCCTAGAATCACTCGGACGTGGGTATTAGATCACCTCTGTTATTCACCAGAAATAGTAAAACAACCACGTACCCAGGACCTAATTCGCCAAAGGTAAATTAAATGTTCATTGCACACATCAGCCAAATTCGCCAATATCAATTAAAACATTATAAGCATTCAAGGACCCATTTCACTCGGCTTAAATCAATTTGCATTTTGAAACGCTTGCACAATTCACCAAAAATGCAATCATGGATTGATATAAATACACTCTTTCTTACAATTTGTTCATGTCTGATTAGTAAATTTGGGAGCTCTCGATTCGTATTTCGCAATTTGAGTTGGAACGTCGAAGTTCATTGTAGGGTGGAGGGCCAAAGTTACAATCCTGCAACACAGGCCCATGCATTCCTAATTCCTAATTCAGAGAATTGAGAAGGCATAAAGGTGAGTAATCATTTATTCATACTTGATAGTATTAGTTTTAACTTTTAATTCGTCGTGAGAGGTCAAGACTCAAGATGTCACAGTCAGACATGGGTGAGACTCCTTAGGGTGGTGAAGGGATTATGATGTCAGACAAGGGTGAGACTAAGACTCCTCAGAGTGGTGAAGGGATTGGGATGTCAGACAAGGGTAAGACTCCTCAAGGTGGTGAAACTGAAGGGATTGGGACACCATCAAAACGCCCAAAACTTAAACTTAAAGATACTACCGTAAAGTCTTCCTTTGGAATTGGCAAAGTTTCTGGTCCATCAACTTCTGCAGTTGCAGAAGCCATTCACGGTAGCTCACCACCACCACAAGGTGGTATTGTCATTGAGTTAAATGCATCAAATGAGGATGACAATACCGACACGGTAGAAGATGTTCTAAGGGATACACACAATGAGATAATTCACTCGGATGCAAATGATAGTACTGAAGATGATGTTGGTAGGAAGAAAAGAAAAAGGAAAGTAAAATTGGGGTGAGCGTGGGAGATGACAAGGAGTTTTAAGATTGATTGGGTAGCAAAGTACCCATTCATTGAACTAGTCCCAAACAATGATGAACAACCAACAGAATGCAGGTGTAAGATTTGTAGATGGAAAACTAAAAGAGAGAAGAAGATGTAGCGAAAGCTTGACACCATAGAAAAGCATATTGGTAAGGTTTATGAAAAACAGATCATAGATGGAAAGGAAACACCAGTAGTAAGATGGAAATCAAAGGAAAAATGTCTTCATGTTAAGTATGTCACGGAATATGAAGAGCATAACCACAAAATGACACTGATTGGTAATAGTGGATTTAGAAATACAATCAAGGCTGGGCTTGACCATGCAGCAAAAGATGCAAACCTGGCAAAGACTGTTCAGATGAGTGTTATTTTTCATATTCTGTCGAGAGGGTGTCATATGAAAGATTTCCCAGAATTTAGTAATTTATTATCTTTTTTGAATGTTCCTCACTATCCTATGTCACATTGGTCAATAAACACTGGATGGGAAATGGAAAACTATCTCGCTGAGGTGGAAAAACAAAATTTACAAGAGAGTGTAAAAGAGTCAAATTTCATTTCATTATCCATAGATGAAGTTACTGTGGTAGATAACACTGCTTGGGTTTGTATGCATGTGTATATCGTAAAAGAACACGTCCGCCAAGCTCATCTACTCTGTATTCATAAAATGAGAGGCAATTCAACAACAAAAAAATTATATTTGGAAGTTAAGAAAGCTTTGAATGAAATTGCTGGTATGGATGACTTGACAATTGCCAAGAAGTTGGTGTGTGTTGGAGCTGATGGAGTTGCAGTAATACAAGGTCAAAGGACTGGTCTTTGTGCAAGATTACAAACTAGTATTGCACCATACATGGTTGGCATTCATTGCATGGCCCATCGAATGAATTTAGCATATAGAATTGTAAGCAATTTCCCTACAGTGTCAAAAGTTGAAGATCTGGTCCACAAGCTTCACTCATACTTTTGCTGAAGCCCTAAACATTTTGCAGAATTTCAGATTTTTGCTGAGGGAGTAACAACAGGAAACAAGCTTCTCAGGGATGTTGAGACTAGATGGATCTCCTTGCATGGACCAACATAACGAGTTCTAACAAAATATCAATCCTTGATCGGACTAATGTATGAGTAACGCCTCATAGTAGACAAAGCTCCTAATCTCTTACATAAGTTAAGTGATATAAAGACTTTGTTGACTTTAGCTAGTCTTCTCCCCATGGTGGATTCAATGAACAAACTTGTTAAGAAAGCCCAAGATAGAACTATGTATATCAATGAGTATAACACTCTACATAAAATGACATGCTTGAGCCTAGATGGTCTATATTCAGATCTAACAGGGCGAAGCCCAAATTTTTTTAGGTGGCAGATAATTATAGATTTGAATTATGCTAAAAAAATTTTACATTTCAATACAAAAAATCAGTTATGTGTCTTTGTAAAAGGATTTCAGATACCAATGCACCAATCTAAGACGAGCAAGCAAGGCAGAGCACTACTAGTTAAAAAGGAAGATTTTGACAAGATTGTTAAATCTATTAGTGATAATTTGAAGTCTATTGCATATGAACTTTCAACTGGGATTCGTGAAAGATTCCCTCAAGAAGAAATACTTGAAGCCATGGGTTGTGTGTATCCTCAATTTTGGCATTCAATTGGAGATAATCCAAATGACGCAAAGATGTTTCATAAAAAACTAGAGGAATTGATATTGACATTTTCAAAAGATGCATATTGCAATAGACAACCAATAGAAGGAATTTTAAATTCAGATCATCTTAAAAAACAATGTAAACACTTTGCATTGTTTATGAAACAATAGTTGGTTAACTTGGAGAATCCATTTGAACCTGGATCAATCACAAGCCTTTGGAAAATGATAGATCAAAGTGAAGCATTGCGTATTGCAATACCAGAATATTTGAAACTTGCTGATTTATGTCAAACAATGATATTGGGGTCGGTGGAAGATGAGAAATTTTTCAGTGCATTAGGGCTTTTGAAATCAAATATCAGAAACAAATTAGACAAAAATTTGGAAACTTGCTTGAGTTTGTTTGTAACTCAGTATAATGTTAGAGATTTTTCATATGATAGGGCACTGGCAATCTAGAATTCCATGTGTGAAAGACGAGGGTTGTGCAACACTTTAAAAGTTGGTGATGCTACTGCTAGTGCTAGTGTTGAGACAAATGATGGATCGTAGACTCAGAGTCGGCATGAAGACGAAGAAATTTTTGAATACCCGACTCAAAATGAAATGAACCTGTTAGTACTAGTTAGCTTCCGGATCTTGAGTCCATTTAGGATATAGAAGTCTCAGACTGAGTCACTGAAGTGAATTAGCAGTCAGTTTATAGGTATTTATAATTATACTACAGTTCTTGAGTCTTATAACAATTTCAATTTGCAATACTATAGTTGTCATTGATGATTTTTGATATTGTATTCCTTGAATTTGTCAATCAGAATAGATACTTATTTCATATTTTTAATTGTGAATTTGAATTATCAGTAAACAATTAGAATTTATTTTCTGAATTATTAGTAAATTGGTTCCACATTATGTTGAACATGAAATGCAACAATTTGTGTCACAAGATCCATAAAATTATTCATATTGCATAACTGTTAGAACCTTTCTACTGTTCTACATTAAATGCTTAACATGATGTTCATGGCGATTAGGGTTTTGTGTTTTTTTTTTGTCTTAGTTGGTTAGTAAACCGAAGTTGTCGTGTGTTGAAAATCTGAGTTGTCCTCTCTTTATTTGTCCATGTCAACGTCAAGTGTGGTCAAACGGTTGGTCAGACAATGAGACATGTTTAATGTTTCATCTCTAACTCGCAGATAAATTTCATGTTTAACAATTTAAGTGGCGAGTTAGCGAGTGTTGGTTTGGGTTTAAATCACGAGGTCTCTAGTTTTTTGGGTGTTAGCATTTTATGTTAGCGAGCTGGATATTATTAGTGAAATTGCTTTGGTTGCGAGGTCTCGAATTGGTTTGATGCCATGCATTACAGCCGCGAGAGTTAGAGAGTAAGTCATTAATGGTCTGTGTGCCACTGCTTGTGCCTGTTTATGAAGGTAATTAACATAAAACATCAATTTTTCTTGGTACTTGCTGGGTCGCTGCACTCAAGAGATAAATTGTTTTGAGATTTTATGGTTATCGCTAGCTCACAGGGCCTTTATCATCAAGTCAGTTTCAGTCACGATCTTGCGAGTACTGGGAGATTTTAGTTGTCGCTACCTCGCAAGATGTTTTGCACTTGACCATTCTATGTTGCGAGGTTGCGACTGGGTGTGATTTTATGTTATCGCAAGGTTATGAGGTGTTCGCGGTGAAGTCATTTTAATTTGCGATCATGTGATGTGGTTGGTATCGCAACTTAGTTGGTTTCGTCACTTGCTCGCAAGTTTTGAAGTTGTTTATCATTTTATGTTGCGATCTGGCGACAAGTAAGTTTTGGTCTGATTTTGTGGTCATCGCATGCTCGCGGGTTTGTAAGTCTTAAGTCAAAAAGTGTTGCGAGCATGCGATGGCGGTTAAGTGTCTTGTTATCACGGGATCACAAGGGTTTAAGTCAAGTTAAGTTTCGAGTTGCAAGCTTGCGATGCAATAAGTTGTTTTGTTAGATTTGCAGTGGTTGCCAGCTCGCAAGTAAAGAAAGAATATTACAAATGTTGTTGTGAGGTTGCGACTGAAGGGCTTAATGAAGATCAACGATTGTCACTCACTCGCGAGATTCTTTG
The DNA here is from genome assembly GCF_030272615.1 of Cryptomeria japonica. Lineage (NCBI taxonomy): Eukaryota > Viridiplantae > Streptophyta > Pinopsida > Cupressales > Cupressaceae > Cryptomeria > Cryptomeria japonica. The sequence goes on along the minus strand of NC_081408.1, from coordinate 523,214,940 downwards.
AGGATTTGTAAAAGGGGTTGCGAGCTTGCAATTAAGAGGATTTGGTAGCATTGTCGCTAACTCATCGTTTACTTTCCAAATTGTTATAACCGGTTGCGAGTGTGTGATTAAAGATGGGGATTGACACGTGGACTTATTTGCCAAGTTCTGTAAAAGTTTTGAATGGCAATCGCCAATCAAATAGAAGGGCATGAATTCAAATTTCACTCGAGTACTTCAGATTTGAATTAATTCCACAGTAGCAAGTTCATGCAAGTGTGGCAATTAATGAGACTTGAGAGAAGTGACGACACCCAAATACCATAAATTGCATGATCGAGCTGAGATTTTGTATAATTGCATTAATGCATTCTATCTTCGAGGTAATCTAGTGAATTGAGCTATGCAATAATGTTGGAGAATTCAGAGTGCTGGGTGTGGGAAAATTTTAGAAAATTGGTTAAGTTTTTCTCCTGTAGCTAAAATGAGCAAGGCGACGAGTGGAACTAGAGGTTCCAAGCCCAAGGCCACAACAAGTGGAGGACCTGGAGGTTCCAAGCCCAAGGCCACTGAGGAAAAGAAGGATAAGAAATACAAAGAAGAATCTGTAGATTTGCTACTAGGGAATTACGTTGCCTTGAATACAAATGATTTGGCATGGAAAGATTTATTGAGCCAATGCAGAAACCCAACCACACTTCATATGACTGGTTCTGCTCTGTTTCATTATTTCTGAAATAATAGGGTTAAGGGTGTCTCAATGTCAAACCCTTGGAATTTAAATATGGTAAAGTTAATTGTGCCAGAGATGTATGTTGATGTGGATTTGATCAAAGAGTTGGCCAAACGCTATTGCCTAGTATCGAGGGTAATCAGAAGAAAGAACCAGTTTGCCCTAGTTTTAATTAACAGAACTAGCTTTGTTGAAGCTTTCCAGATTATTGGTGTTGCATGTACAGATATAGATTTGGAGCGGATTGTAGAGGATTATGACAAATACAAAGGTGTTATCAAGAAGCATGCAATGCCCAGATACATGCCTAGGGTGAATAGGAAACTAGTTATAATTCTAGATAGTATCAAACCACCATTTGACATCACACCTTTCCACCATTATATGCATTATGCAGAGTGTTGGGTTTTGATGGAGATTCAATAGTGTCAGCTGAATTACTGATGATGGCTATGGACATTCAACACCCAGATGTTAAAAAAGATTACGATTATGTGGGATATGTGGTTGAACACATTCATAATGCTCTAGTTGAAATTCAGAGTGGTTCACCCAACCCTACATTCAAGCATTATTCATTGCTGATGCATTTAATCTTGTTCTATAATGTTGAGTTCATGGATAAAGAATTGAATCTTTTCAAAGAAGAATTGGGTGTCTTAATGCCAATACAAAGATGGACCTAGGTTTGGGACAGTAGTTCTCCCCGTTCTTCTTTCCTTTTATTTGAAAATTGAATTGTTTTGCCAATTATGGAAATGCTAGGAATAAATAGGGAACGCTTGTCAATTAACGTTAGGAGAGTTTCGAGACCTTACTAGTATGTTCCAAACTGGTCTATTTCACATAACAAGGGGGACTTTTTATTTTTTGATAACTTTATTGTGATCAGAGTCTATGGGTGTCATCAACCTCCCCATATTTTACCAAAATTTGTTCCAATTAGGATTGCTTTTATGGAGTTTATTTGGCAATTGACCCTAGTTGAAAAAGAATACCTTGACAAACACAGGAAGGGTTCTCTTCTTCCTAGGCTTTGGGTTGTTTCTGATTTTACCATTGGTAGGAGTTCCTTTAATGAAGTAAACAATTTCCTTAAACAGTATAGTTGCCAAAAATGACACCTTGGGCCACAATAAAGGACCATGAACCATTGGATGATGAAGATGTGGTTAGAAATTTGCTGAGAAAAGAGGAAGTACAAGAAAGGAGAAGAAAATGGAAAAAATTGATGAGAGTTGAAGCAGAATTGAAGGTTGTTGACCCTAGTTTCTTAGATTTTTGCCCTGATAACCCATACCTGGAGAGGATTAACGGAATGTTGAGTTTATATGAAACTCTGATGGAACAAATGCCTCAAATTCTAGAAGTGGCCGCTCAATAGCAAGACCCCCAAGATGGACATTCTTCACATGGAAAGAGGCCACTTAGTGTGTCTGTTGATGATGTAGAGAGTGGGGATGAAGTTCAATCTACCCGAGTGCCAACTGCAAAGAAACAAAAACCAAAGAGGTCAGTACAATTGTGAGGAGAGACCTTGCTAGAGAAATTGTTACAGAACAAGGAGAAACAAATGAAGCCCTTGCTCAAGGCTTTGATGAGCGTGTGATGTTGTCAAATGAGTTCATGAAAGATGATGAATTTATTAAGTCAGATGAATTTAAAATTTTTTGACAAGGTTGAAACAAAATCAATTAAGACAAAATCTGATCATAGAGGAAGGAAATGTAGAAAAGAAAGAGGAGATCATCAAGGCACTGCAAAATTATGATCCTGACAAGGAGCAAATATCTGTGGAACACACAAGACAATTGATTAAGAGTACTGGTATGATTATGATGCCTGACTGGGATATCCAGTCTATTTTATTATTGATCAGATTAGGAAGCAAGAGGACCCAATGTTTAAAACTAAATTTGAAATTGGAGATGTAATAAGAGGATCAGGATTTAATCCTAAGTCAAAGACACTTGCTGCTTGGTCTTTGGCCCCTTCCACTCAAAAGCCCCACCTTCTAAATATCCAAGTAGAAAAGAAAGATGATAGAATGATCTGGAATTTGCAGAACACAACTGACACAGATATTGCCTCATTTTTTACTCAAGTTTCTTTCATGACTTTATAAAAAATAGAGGATTTGTCAAGAAGATACATAGAAACATATAGCCAATTGATTGCATTATCTAAAAAATATGAAGAGACACTGATGAAGAAGGGCGTTTTGGAGGAAGAGTTAGTGGAGTTGAAAGAAAAAATTGCAAATGAGCCCCCTCCAATATAGATTATAGAACAAGTACAAGAAATACTAACTGATGTGACAACAAAAATGGAGGAATACACAAAGAAAATTGAAAAGCTTGAAAAGGAACAAAATTTCAAGGCTATCTCTATTGTGTCAGGAATTCTAAAACACAATATTAATATATTGGAAGGAAAATTGATTGTAGTGCATGATTTGCACATTTCTTTGAAAGAGCTAGACAAGTAAAACATCCTCTGAGACTGCCGCTTTTCTTGGACCTTTGTTCAATGTTTGGTCAAAGAAGAAGTAGATTAATGGATAAGCTAGATACTGCAATGATGTATAGTGACGAGTTCTCTCCCAAGATCAGTGACACTAAAGACATGGTGGAGGTAATGAATGCAGCTTACGCATTTTTCATAGGGAAGGATGTGCTTATAAATGAAAAATTACAGACATTTGGGGAAGGTTATAGTAAATTTGTGCCTTCAATTTATGGTAGTAATGGAGATTTGAAATCGGTTTCTGATTGGACCAATGAATTTGATTTGATTCTGGAGCAAGAATAAATAATCAAGCATATAGATGAACAAGTTGATGCTGATTTCCTTAACGATATGCTTGATTCACTATTCAAGGTTGAGGTTGACCATGCAAAGTTTATTTTTGAGGCCAGGGGAGTTACAGATGCCAAATGGGTAGATTCAGTTGCAAAGTTGGAAGAGGTAAAGGCATTCAGTTGGCCAATAGACAAAGAGGTGGACATGTGGCAAGCCATGATAAAGCAAAAGAAGAAATGTTAGGTTGCTACCCAAGATTCCTCACAGTAATTCTAAGCTTGTTGAATCCTCATCTTATAAAAGGATTCCAAGATTAATTTGAGAGGGATGGCCACTTTTTCTTTTTGATAGGTAGAGAGGGATGGCTAGTTGGCCTATTTTATTGATGTTAAAAACTCTGATATAGCTATAATAGTTCAACTGTTCAATAATTTGATAAGTGCATAGCTAAATCACATTTTGAATTTACTTTTTGATATCATTATGAATATAATATCAATATCATTTGCAGTTTGTGATCTTCACATAATTGTCTTTGTGTTGAATTTATGTTTTCACTGTGAATTGAATGGTCAAGGGTTTTTCAATTTACGTATGAATCTGGGTTGCGTATGTAATGGAATATTCATTCCTATTTATCTGCAAATGAATCTTATTGAAGTTTATTATCAGGTTGTCTTTGAATTGTAAGTGACTCTATGCCCTAGGATAAGGCACTGGTCTGTTGTCTTGACGTTGATTTGGTGAAGTGACCTTCCAATTATAATAGTTGATTCTTTGTGGGTGAATATGTTTTCTTGTTTTCCTTTGATTATGAAATTGTGATTTGTCTATAACATCTATCATGGAATTGGATCCTCAAAAAATATTCCCTTTAATTGAGTTGCATGCATGTTTTACTAATTATGTTGTATTACTATCTATTGTGGTGTTTGATACTTTCATTCTTAATACTCTTATGATTTTATATTGTATGGATGTTTATGTAATATATATGGATATGTTCTATGACTATCATGTACATGTTTTCCCTCCTCCATAAAGTTGGCATTTACTCATACGTATAATCTGCCCACCAATTAAAATGAGGTGAATCCTTAATATGATTCCAGACTAACATAAATTTTGCATTCTTGGGCATAATAGGAAGCATTAAATGAAAAATTACATACACCATAACAATGCAAGAAATGAAAAAAGTTAAAATTCATGATTCTGATAATTTGAAAGAGATAGAATTATACACTAGACATAAATAGATCATAATTTAATTTCTATTGAATAAAATTCCTACTTCCGTTGACCGTCACAAAATGAATTTATATATAACTCCTTCAAGAACCTCCACAAAGCTTGATGCTAAATGCTTTTCATTTGCTCTGTAAATGACTATACAACTTGCTCCCTTCACTTAGAGTCTAGAATCATTACTGGAACCAGAAAAGGAACCCCAATAACTATACAACTTGCAAAACTGCTTGAGCCATGCCATTATCACCCTGATGCCTTTAGATGGAATGTGAGATGTTATGTTCTATCCAACAGATCATTTCCAAATAGAGGAGGAAGCCTTCATGCCCAGGAACAAAGAAAATGGAAAGAGGAGCTCGAGCCTTCATGCCCACGATTAGGGAAAGTGGAAAGAGGAGCTTTAGGGTAAATGTAATATGTTGGGGAGGGGTTGCAGCTTCCATGTCATCACAAAGATGACTGGCTGCCACTCCCCACCCAAACAAATCCTTCTTTCATTCCTCTACGGGATCTTTCTTCAAACCCACTGCCATCTTGTGGCAGAGTAGAAGCAGAGGATGTGCCATGCTTGGCCTTTCTTGATAAGAAAAGGCTTTCACACCCCCTCTGGCAATCCTTCTCACTTTCACAGCTCCTCTTACAATAAACAAACTCACATAGGAGAAAACAAAAAAACACCTATCCGATATCACAGAGCACACAACAACTCCATGCACGATCCTGCTCAAACATCATCTTCCTTTTTGAGGAAAAAACCACTCTCAGAAAATGAAAAAGGTTTCTTTTCTCTTCTACCAATTAAGTCACTACTCCATTGTATTTATAACCTTTTAACACTTCATTTGGTGATGCTCATTCATGTGAAAAATCATCATTTTGGTGTTTTTCAACATGATTGTAGACTCTAGAAGTCATGCCTATCAAATCCACTACATCCTGCTAAGGCTCATCTATTGTGAACAATTTTTTATTTATTTTATTCCTCCTTGATTGGACAAATTCTACTTCAGAATCCCTAACAACAAGCAACCTGAGCTCTGATTTCTTAGAGAAATTCGTGATCTCCCATCTCTAACTCAAAAGCTATCCAATCCTTTTATGCCTCTGAAACCATCATCCTCACTTGTCTAATCAACCTTGACTTAGGAGAAACCTTCAAACTAGTCCCTCAGGAATGAGTCGACATCCAAGCCTTAAAAATTCCTCGTACATATTAGCTTTCCACCACACTTGTCGCTAGCTCTCATGTTTGTTTAATGTTAGCATTTTTAGGTTGCGAGCTAGCGACCAGATAGTTTGTGGTTAAGTTTTATGGTTATCACCAGCTCGCGAGGTAAAATGCTTGAAGACGTGATCAAGCCGCGAGTTGGTGACAAGTTGGTTTGGGTTTACATTGTGAGGTCTCTAGCTTTTTGGGTGTTAGCATTTTATGTTACCGAGCTGGAGATTGTTAATGAAATTGCTTTGGTCACGAGGTTTTGAGTTGATCTGATGTCATACATTATAGCTGTGAGAGTTAGCGAGTAACTCATTTCATATAGTTGTCGCTAGCTCTCATGTTTGTTTAATGTTAGCATTTTTAGGTTGTGAGCTAGTGACTAGACAGTTTGTGGTTAAGTTTAATGGTTATTGCCAGCTTGCGAAGTTAAATGTCTGAAGACCTGATCAAGCCGCGAGCTTGCGAGTGAAGTGCTAGCGGTTAAGAGATAAATAATTTTATGTTGGAGAGTATGCAACAAGGGTTAAAGTTACCACTATCTCCAAGTCATTGCGGTGACAAGGACTTAACATTTTGTGGTCGAGAATTGGCGAGTGGCAATTTGGTTTCCCTCAGTCGCTAGATCTCGAGGTTATGAAGGCTTAGCATTTTCAGTTTGCGAGTTTGAGATAGAGTCGTAAGGGCTTGTCACTAGGTCACGAGATTTTCTAATGGGCAGTCTTTCAGGCATAGAGTTGACGACTGTGTGCCATGTGTTTTAATGACTTAATATCTTGAAATCACCAATATATTTTTTTTATGGTTTAAAAATAGCTTGAAATCACTAATATTTTATTTTTATGGTTTGAAAATAGGTTGAAATTGCCAATATTTTTTTTTAATGGTTTGAAAATAGGTTGAAATCGACGATGCAAATATTTTTTTGGTTTTAAAAACATTACAATTCACCAGGATTTTTCACAAAATTTGAGCGATCATGGCTAATTCACCAATGGAGATTATTATTTTTTCTCCGTCAATCACAAAAATTTGCCAGTAAAATTAAATTTTTCCTCGGGAATTATACAGCTTTCGCTAGGTTTTTACACCTTGTCCAAGGGGGGGGTTTCATAAAGTTTTCCCTAGTCTTGATCTAGTAGGAAAGATAAATCCTCCTTCATCCAATGGTCACAAATTCATCCTTGTAGCTACAAAATATTTCACAAAATGGATTGAGGCAGTACCGCTCATCAATATCATAGGAAAACAAATTGCTGCATTTATCTTGAATTACATTATATGTCGCTATAGCATACCTGTGACCATTATCACTAATAATGGGCGACCGTTCAAGAATCAGGATGTATAAGAGATATGTGAGAAATTCAAGATCCAACACAGATTCTCCACATCTTACTATCCACAAGGGAATGGGCAAGAAGAAGCATCAAACAAAACTATTCTGAAAATCCTCAAAAAGACAGTGAATGATGTTGACAGAGATTGGCATATTCAATTGAAACCTACTCTGTGGGCCTACTATACCAGTATCTGCACACCAAACCTTTCTCTCTTTTTTATGGATCAGAAGCAATACTACCAATAGAAGTAGACATGCCTTCTCTATGAGTATAATTAAAAGGTCTTATCCCAGATGAAGAACAATGAGTATCTAGACTGCAAGAGTTAGAATTGATCCATGAACGAAGACAAAATGCCTTTGATCATTTGAAGATGTATCAGCAAAGAATGTGCTGCAGTTATAATCACAAGGTCAAACCATGAGCCTTTCAAGTTGGAGAACTAGTACTAAAGGAAAATCCACGCAACCAAGCAGCTCGAGAAAAGAAAGGGAAGTTTGAACCAAACTGGTTAGGTCTTTTTGTGGTCACAATAGTATTTGGGTCAGGAGCCTATCAGCTATCAACACAGGATGGGGATCAACTCGAAGAAACCATCGGTAGCATGCATCTGAAGAATTTTTAAGTCTAAAAAAGAAAAAAAAAGAAAAAAATAGTGAAAAAGCAGAAAAATCCAAAAACAGTGAAAAAGCAGAAAAATCCAAAAACAGTGAAAAAGCAGAAAAATCCAAAAACAGTGAAAAAGCAAAAAAACAAAAACAGTGAAAAAGCAAAAAAAAAAAAAACAGTGAAAAAATAGAAAAATAAAAAACAATGGAAAATTAGAAAATACAAAAATAGCCAAAATAGAAAAAATAGAGAAAAAAAATCAAATATGAGAAAAAGTACCATAAAAACAGATGGTGATGTAGACACTCAAAATTGTCATGTCTAATTAAATAAATATTTTATTTATTTAATTATCTAAGCCTAATTCTTCTATTAATTAAATAAATCTTTATTTATTTAATTAATTCATTTATCCTCTTCTAGCCTTATTTCTCATTTAAATAAATACATTTATTTATTTAAATTATCCTTTTCCTAAATTAAATAAATATTTTATTTATTTAATTGATCCCACTTCTTCTATTAATTAAATAAATCTTTATTTATTTAATTAATTCATTAACCTTTTCTACACATGACACATGTCATTCATCTCTTAATTCCTACACTACCTACCCATTTCATTATTTTATTATTTCTTCTACCTACCCTCTAATCCTAGCCGACCTCCTTTTTACACCTCTCAATCTTATCCCTCCATTTCATATAGTGTCTTCTATTTAAGGAGATGCTTTCTTCATTATCAAACCCTAATCGACAATCTTGAGGACTTGGCTACACTACAATCCTACTTGCAACCACATTTCGTTCTTTGTTGAGCTCTTGTGCACATAAAATCTGAGAGCAAATATATCAAGCAAGATCAATGGAGATAGGAAGAATGGAGATCAAAACTGTATTGGACATGTGATGGTATAATCTTTGTGATTTCATTTGATTTGCATTGTCTTAGGTAATCTTCATATGTTATGGTGGATCTTTGTTGTTGTTAGGCTAGCGTTTGGTGGTTGAATTCATTTAGCCTTTCAATATTGTTATTATTGTTATCCATTTTCACCATATACATTTTGGCACACCCAGTGGGACCCTTGTCCCTTTGCATTTAACCTCCTTGTTGCAGATCTTGTGTTTTTGAAGTTGCAGATCGGACATTTTCGACAACATTTTTGGTATTTTCGCGTTTGCGCACTTTCGGATCGCGTTTTTGATTTTCTGGTGCGTCTGAGACAACTGAATCCGCGTCTATGTTTTGGTAATATTTCATTTTGCAGGTTCCAGGGAGGCACGTCTATGTTACTGAAACGCGTATGTGTCATTTTCACCTGCGTCTACGTACAGAAAGCACGTCTGTGGTTTTTAATCGCGTCTATGTCTCACAGAACCGCGTTTGTATCTCAGAGTCACATCTGTGTAGGCGGTAATCGTGTCTATGTATTGCCTGTTTCAAAATTTTGGAAATTTTATTGATTCAGTTTTCGGATTTTCCATTTAGGGTTTCAGATCTGGTTTATTTTGAGCTAACATTTTCAGATCTAGCTAACACAAAATTGGTGCAGCTTGTCTTGGAAGCTAAATCGTTTGGTTGAAGGCCCGTATTTCACAAAGTCTTTTGGGTTTTAAAAATTTACCTAACTTGTGTGCTTGCAGGAAGGGGTGATTATTTCAAACAACCCAAACTACTAACAACTCTTTGTTGCAGATCCTTGGCAAGAGTTTTTGGATTTTTATTGTGTGCCTTGTTTTTATAGACTAGCAAACACTTCCATTGGTGCACTAAAATTGAATCATTGTCTTTTGTGTCTTGAGCAATAGGCTCTTTTTGTTTAATCTTTAGAGGACCTGTCTTCCCGTGTGGTCATTAGGACTACTAGTGAGAAGAGAACGACCCAAGTGGTAGCAAGGAAAACCCACCTCTTCCGAACCACTATAATCAAATGTATTCATGGTGAAAACTATGCATAACGTGTGCTGATTAGTTCATACCGACACTATGTCTCCCCATAAACCCATTTGATCAAATTTATTTGATCATTTGTAGGGCGTAACCCCTACTGGCTGGGAGCCTTCTATATTTACAGAACTGAAAGTGCCGCATGTATAGCCACACGAGCGGATGCCCTTACTAGCACCTTTTTGTTTTAGAAGCCCAAATCCTTCTAGTTGTTGGGGTAGGAGGTCAGACCTCTGGTAGCGGCCCACACACATACGATTCTTAGTAGAGATACAAAGTTCGCCATGGGGAGTTTTCATGGGGACTGATGCTTGGCTGACCCGAGAAGTGAGTGCCGAGGGTGGAGCCAGTGAGGTCAAGCATCTAAGTATCCGCTCTGAATAGCGTAGCCTCGGGGGTAAAACCCCATGTGGAATCAACAACTATTGTCTTGGCCAGCCATAAGAATTGTGTTTGACTTATGTTAAACATTCAAACATTCAAAACCAAACAACAAAACATTGTGTCTTTTGTGTCTTCAAGTGTATGCAAAACAATTTTACATCAAACAACACACTTTTTTTTGGAGTCATTGTCAGTCTAAACACTTGCAAACATTGAGTCCTCATCAACATTGTGTCCTCTTGTCACAAAAAACAGTTAAACATTCAGATTTGGTCACAATAAAATGACTTCACAGATTGGAAAAAATTGCACAAATTTTACAGAAATGCATCTGTGTTTGTTTTAATCGTGTCTGAGTCGTCTAAACACGTCTGTGAAGGGCAGAATAGCGTCTGTGTTTATAACAGCATCTGTGTTGAATAGAAACATGTCTGTGTCAGGTAACCACGTCTGTGCAGTAAACAGGCGCGTCTGTGTTCAAAATTGCAAGAAAATTTCACAGTCCAGCAAACAAAAGAAATCAGTTTCGGAATACTTGAACTTCCTAGGTCATTTCTCCAGGTTTTCATCTAGCATTCAACCTGTCTTTGGGTCTTACACAGTCCATCATTTCTTTACACCTTACATTACACTCACACTTGTCTAAACTTGAGTCAAAAGGTCACTTGCTTGTCCTCATCATACTTTGTCAACACACTACATACAACAACACTTTGGTAAGTGGTCCCTCATCAAGGTTTCTTACCTTTGGGTCTCATTTGGTCTTACTTAGAGTCAAGGTCAGCTTACCTCATCAAGAGAAACTATCCTCTCTTTGGAAGTCACACCTACTCTACTACATACATACTTGGTTTTACACTTTGGACATTGCAAGTACATCTCAGATTCATTTACAATCCATCCAACTCTTGGTCTTCCATACTTTTTCCATTTTTATCTAGTCTCACACATCTTGGTCAATACCTAGTTCATGGTTGAAACTCGTCTTCAAAAATCTAGGAGAGAAACTAAAGAGGCTCAAGAGTCCGCAAACATGAGTTCTTATGAGTATGACAACGATATATTTTTCAATACTGATCACACTACATTGCCTGACATGGATGTCTATAGAAACATTCCCAATGTTGAGAACACGGACACTACAAACAACAATGTTACACACAATGACAATATGGACAATTTTTCAATACATTCAGCAGATGTGGAAGAATCCATTATGAATCCCCTTTTCAATCGATTGGTTGAGGAAATAATGAGGAGAGATAGACAATACTTCTTACAAATGATGGCACAAAGTGGAGCCAAGATACCTCATGATTTTGACATGTCTCAAATAATGGAAAACCGACCTTTGCAACAAGCTCACTTCAACATGGATCAAAGGAGACCTAATAGGGGAGGAAATAGAGGACCATATATGGTACCTGAATCACCATCATCTTTGCTTCAAAAACCAGAGGTCCCACATACACATGGTCAAGCATATGATACTCACCTTCGCAGACCAACATGGAAGTCTTATGCAGATAGATATGCTCAAGCTATGGATCAACCAAAACAATTGGATATTCAAAGGCATGCTCAAAATTTGGACACAAGGAAACCCCGTGTCAAATTTGGGGGCAACACAATAGAACATGACATACCTGTAGAGTATGGCATACATGCACAAAATAAATATGGTGTTCCTCAACATGAATCTATACCAAGTGCTCCATATATGCCGCATCAATATAGACCTCCTCCATATGAACATGTGTATGATCAATATCATCCATATATGCAACAAGCTCCTCCTCAAATTGGTGCCTCAAACATGGGGTATGGTTCAAGAAGTCGATCTCCACCTAAGAGCAATTTGGAGCAACAAATTAGAGACTTACAAAAAGAAAATGGAGGACATAAATGCACCGAAGCCAACATACACAATGAGAGACATATGTCCTTATCCATTCGACAAGAGCATTCCAATGCCTCCATTTCCTACACACTTTGTGACGCCTAAATTTGACAAGTATAGAGGAAAAGGGGATCCTAAGGCACACATAAGATGGTTTTTCATAGCTTGCATTGAAGTAGCTTCAGAAGAGACATATTTGATGAGATTATTCCCACAAAGCTTAGGCGATCAAGCTATGGAATGGTTCTCCCAACTCCCACCTGGTATTAAGTCATGGGGTGACTTAGCAGAGGCATTTATTCAACATTTCTCCTATAATATAGAGATAGACATATCAGTCACTACTTTGTGCAACACCAAGCAAAAAGAGGGAGAGTCTTTTGCATCATTTTTACAAAGATGGAGAAATCTAGCCAGCAGATGCTCTTGTGAAATTCCACAGAAACAAATGGTAGAAATGTTCACCCAGAATGTTAACAAAGACATTGGCTATGATCTAAGGAAAGCTTGTTTGTCCACCTTCAAGGACGTTATTGAAAAAGGCTTAGCAATAGAAAAAGTTCTAATTGAACAAGGAGTCATTAAGATATTCAAGGAGAACAAAGATGACTTTAAAGGAAAAGACAAGCCAAGATTTTGGAATAAAAACAAGAACACAGTCAATGATGGTGTTGTTGATGCCAACACGGTGCGACCCAAATTCATCTTTTCAGGATCAAGTTCTACAAACAATCAAGTGAATACTCAAACAACTTCTAGATCACGAAGGAAGTACACTCCATTGGGAGAACCACCTGAGTCAGTCTTCAAAAAGCTGGTGGCAAACAAGGTAATCACAGTTCCAAATTTTCCTCCATATGAACCAAAGGTTAAACCAAATTGGTGGAATGATGATGAGTATTGTGAGTTTCATAAGAGCAAGGGTCATAAGACAGGAAATTGTCATCGACTGAAGAATATTGTGCAAGATCTCATTGATAGAGGTGACATTGAGATTGAGGGACACTCATCCAATCAAGAACATGAGATGTTTAAGGAACCATTCCCAAAGCACGGCAAGGGAAAAGCTAAAGTCACAGATGATCAAGCCAACTATACTAGAGCACCTTACAACTATGATTCAACTATCAATCATATCTCGATGGACAATCATATCTCTACTATTACCATCAAGAACAAAAACCTTGAGAATCCTCCTCAGTGACCCAAGATTGTCCTAAGAGGTGTTGGATCTTCTTCCGAACCTACTTCTGAATGTCATGTTACAACCCGTCGAGGTAAAATTACTTTGCCAAGTGCTTCAACTAAAAACACCACTTCCTCATCTACCAAACCTGAGTATGACCTTGTAGAACAGTTAGGGAAGACACCCGCGCTCATCTCCATCCTTGAACTCCTACGTATATCCCCCACTCATAAAGCTATTCTTGACAAAATCTTGAGAGACACCGCCGTACCTACTGATCTGAACGTGGACCAGTTTCAAGCCATGGTGGGATACCTTTCCGTTCCACATTCCCTTACATTCACAGAAGCTGATGACGCCTCTGTAAGTCAGCCACACAATGCACCTTTACACATTGAAGCCTTCATACACAAACATCGAATAAAGTGAGTCCTGATAGATGGAGGAGCTGGTCTAAACATTTGTACATTGAGCACCATTAAACAATTGGGATATTCTGATAAAGCTGTGAATTCAACAAATCAAATCACCATCAAGGCATATGATGATGAAGAGCGCTCATCCAAGGGCACGGTCACCTTACCTCTAAGAATTGGGCCAGTTACAAAGGATGTGGTTTGTCAAGTCCTGGATTTAGATCTCACTTATAATATATTGCTAGGACGTCCTTGGATTCATGAAATGAGGGCAGTCCCATCGACATATCACCAATGCATTAAGTTTCCTCATGACGGAGTCGAGGTAACAGTTAATGGTGATCCTAATCCATTCATATATTGCAATAACTTGAGATCACATACTGAGACCATCATTCCCAGTAATCGTGAAGCTGTTCCTTCTTCAACATACATTGACCTTGAGTCATTGAAACCTTCGACATCAAAACAAGGTAAACTTAAAGGCAAATTTCAGGACAAAGGCATGGGAGAATACACTTTAAATCAGACCATGTATTTACGACAAGTCATGAGCTCTCCAAAAGAATATGGAAGGCCACATCCTAACAAGCAAATATCCATCATAGTATTCAAATGGGATCCTACTACCTTTCAAAGATGGGGTGAACTGGAAGAGGAAGGTTTATACAAAATTCTCTACAAAGACATTGAAGATGACACACAAGATCAGATCAATATACCCTATGAGAAATATGGCAAAGGCTTTAAGATTCTACAAAAATTTGGGTATGATGGCAAAAGCCCTCTTGGGTTACGAAAAGAAGGCGTTATGGAGCCCTTACAACCTGAATTGACTGTAAAAAGGGAACGCTCAAAGGGACTTGGTTTTTTGACTTCCAAGATCCACACTAAAAGGATAGAAAAGGCATCACAAATCAAAGTTGCCAAAGTTCAACAAGAGGATCGCTATTCCACAGACTCCAACGAATGGGAATGGGGTTCAGACAAATCCTCCAGTGATTATGAGCTCACCAAAACATTCAGAGAGCTAGATGAACCCACAAAAGAAGAGGAATTTTATAAAAAGTTTAGAGTTGGTCAAGAAACAACCCATGAGGATTCCGCATAGTCTTCGTCTCAAGGTTCTAGGTCGAAATCACATAGGATGAGAACACCTATCCCAGAATGCACTACTAGTGATGACAATTTGGATTCGCTTGCGATCGAGACTAATGAGGAGAGTGCCATCGATGACCTTGATAATTACCTCGACATACCCGAATATAACCACATCTTCACTCTTAACCCCGCAAACTCTGAAAACATTAAAGGCCTTCCCCTTGTTCATCACCAACTCATTGACTGGGATCATGAAGGACCAGCATAGTTTGACACATTCCAAAATGATGAAGCTGTTATTGACTATCTTGGCATACGAGATGATCTTCCCCTTGGGGACCATAAAGCAGGATACACTATAGAATTCAACAACATGGCATATTTTGGTGAGGGTGTCGGACCTTCCAGTCGCAAAAATGTGAAAATAAGAACAAATCAAGGGTCTTATGGCGAAAACCACACTGTGGCGCTATCTGATCCCAAAAGAGTAAAAAGAAAGGACGTATCTGAGGGCGAAAACCTCTCTGAGGCACCTGAAGATGGAAGGCTTGACATTCTCCCAGCCTCGTATGAGGAAAAGTCATCCATGTTGGTAGAGGAGACTATCAAAACAAACATTGGTACAGAAGAGGTTCCACACAACATATTCCTGGCTAAATCATTGACAGAGTCCGAAAGGTCACAGTTCATAAGTTTCTTCAAGGAATGACAAATCAACTTTGCATGGTCATACGCTGATATGCCTGGACTAGATCCGGATTTGGTAATGCATCATTTGACAGTCAAACCGGGGGCAAAGCCAATGAAACAAAAATTAAGAAAAATGCATCCACAAGTGGCTTTACTAGTCAAAGCAAAGCTAGAGAAGTTATTGGATGTCGGATTCATACGCCCAATTGATTATCCTGAATGGATCTCCAATTTAGTACCTATCAGTAAACCAGATCGCAGCATCAGAATATGTACAGATTTCAGAGACATCAACAAAGCTTGTCCAAAATATGACTTCCCATTACCAAATATTGATTTGATCGTTGATCTCACAGCAAGTCACGAAATGTTATCATTAATGGATGGATTTTTTGGTTATAATCAAATAAGGATCGCACCTGAAGATCAACACAAAACATCATTCACTTGTCCTTGGGGAACTTTCTGTTGGAATGTCATGCCCTTTGGGCTAAAAAATGTAGGTGCTACATATCAAAGAGCAATGACTACTATCTTTCATGATCTCATGCACATAACTGTGGAAGATTATGTTGATGATCTCTTGGGTAAATCAGTAGACAGAAATACACATTTGGACATACTTTCATTTATCTTTGATCGGTTGGAAAAATACAAAGTAAGATTAAACCCCAAGAAATGTGTCTTTGGAGTAACCTCCAGAAAGCTCCTAGGATTCATTGTGTCCAAAAGAGGAATCGAAGCCGATCCAACAAAGGTCAAGGGTATCTTGGACATGCCACCACCCAGAAATATCAGTCAACTTCGATCCTTACAAGGGAGACTCCAATCTATACGAAGATTCATAGCACAACTTGCAGATAAGTGTAATCCTTTTCAACACCTGCTACATAAAATATCAAATTCAAATGGGATGATAATTGTCAACAAGCTTTCCAAACGCTCAAAGATTATCTCTTGAATCCGCCCGTTCTGATGCCACCAGTTCCAGATCAGCCTTTGCTACTATACATATCAGCTACTCCAACAACACTGGGGGCACTCTTAGCGCAACAAATTGCTAGGGGCAAGGAAAAGGCCGTATACTATATCAGTCGCACATTGGTGGGATATGAGCTAAACTACACACCAATTGAACGTGCATGTCTCGCTGTGGTCTTTGCTTCATAGAAATTATAACATTATATGCTCACTCATAAGACTAAGTTGGTTGTAAGAATTGATCCATTAAAATACCTGCTCAATAAAGCAACCCTTACGGGGCGACTGGCCAAATGGGTAATGATCCTGAGTGAATTCGACATCGAGTATGTGGACAAAAAAGCAATAAAAGGAGAAGCCATTGTGGATGAATTAGCAGATGCCCCCATGATTGATGATATTCCTCTAAATTCAGAATTTCCAGATGAATCCATTTTAACAATATCACATGCAAAGCCATGGCAACTGTACTTTGACGGTTCATACACACAGCATGGGGCAGGAGCTGGTATTCTCTTTATAACTCCTTAAGGAGATTCTATACCAAAATCATACTGCTTATCATTTCCTTGCACTAACAATATAGCAGAATATGAGGCATTAACAACTGGATTACGCATTGCAGTTCAGTGGAAGATCCAGGAACTTCATGTTTTTGGGGATTCTCAACTTGTCATCTATCAAGCAACTGATGATTACCAAACAAAAGATGAAAAATTAATGCCTTACAAACAAATGGTGGATGACTTGAAACAACACTTCACAAAGATAGATTTTGAGCAGATACCAAGAGAGCAAAATCGTGCTGCAGATGCCATGGCTACAATTGCTTCACTGATCGATCTACCTCCAAATGAGACTTGCTATGAGTTCTTGGTGGATAACCTTTTGGTTCCGTCATATGAGATCACTCCTACTGAAATGATATGTGTTGTTGGTCCTGAATCCCAGTTATATGGTTCCATTTTCACATACCTTCGCGACAATACCCTACCTCTTGATCTATCAAATAACCAACGTCACACCTTCATTCGCCAATCCTCTCGATATGTCGTTTTAACTAATATCCTATACTGTCGAGGTCTAGATGGCACTCTTCTTAGATGTTTAGAAAGCGATGAAGCTCAGATTGCGTTACGTGAAGTGCATGAAGGGATATGTGGTCCACATGCTAGTGGTCCTACCTTGGCCAAGAAACTCATTAGGACTGGATATTACTGGCCCAATATGGAAAAAGACTCATATCAGTTTGTCAAGAAATGTAAGCAATGTCAAATTCATGGAGACCTCATACATGCGCCAGCACAAGAACTACAACCACTTGCGTCTCCTTGGCCCTTTTGTCAGTGGGGACTCGATCTCATAGGCAAGATTCACCCTCCTTCTTCCAATGGTCATAAATTCATTATCACAGCCACAGAGTATTTCACAAAATGGATTGAAGTCGTGCCTCTCACACAAGTCACTGGAAAACAGATTGCTACCTTCATCCTTAACTATATCATTTGCCGATATGGTATCCCTGTTTCCATTATCACTGATAACGGGCGTCCCTTCAAAAATCAGGATGTTCATGAACTTTGTGACCGCTTCCATATTTCCCATCATTTCTCCACACCATATTACCCCCAAGGTAATGGCCAAGCTAAGGCGTCTAATAAAACAATCCTTAAAATCCTCAAGAAGACAGCCGACGACGCTGGCCGTAATTGGCATATCCAACTCAATCCTGCACTTTGGGCCTACCGCACAAGTGTCCGCACACCTACAGGAGCTACACCCTATTCACTTGTTTATGGCGCTGAAGCCATCTTGCCTATTGAGGTCGAGTTACCCTCTTTACGGGTCTCTTTGCAAAACATCATCATTGATGAAGATAACAGGGTCTCTTGCTTACAAGAACTAGAACTGCTGGATGAACAGAGACAAACTGCTTTTAATCATCTCAAGGCTTACCAACAACGAATGAGTCGCAGCTACAATCACAAGGTCAAGCCTCGCACATTTGAGGTAGGTGACTTGGTTCTCAGAGAAAACCCCAAGAATTAGCAAGACAGAGAGAAGAAGGGCAAGTTCGAACCAAATTGGCTTGGTCCTTACATCATTACAACAGTATATGGATCTGGGGCATATCAGCTCTCAACTACAGAAGGTGAACCTTTGGAGGATCCTATCAACAACATGCACCTTCGCAGGTTCTACACATAGCTCTTCGGAATATCCTAATTCAAAAATACAAAAAAAAAAAAAAATTCAAAAATACAAAAAAATTATAAAAACAAAAAAAATTGTTACTTGGTGAAAACCTGGCAAACAGGCGCCTTGTGACACAAAAAAAATCAAAAAATTGAAAAAAGTAAAGAGAAATAATTTCGTCCAACGGTAAAAACCACTTCGGTGGCGCCCTAGGCAAGCACCATGGTGAAAAATGGGTCACCAGTGCCATGCGTAGAGACATTGCTCCTCCCTCCTTCAGGATTCACTTTCATCCTTTCACTTTGCACACACTCATGACCAATTCATCCATAATAAACTTACCCATTCCCATCATGGCTTGTTATTGATCTACCCAAGATTGGTTAGCCATTCATAATAAACCTCCCTTTCCATCCATAATAAATCAGATCCTATCCATGGCTAAGGAAAATCCTACGTCTAGTGATGGGTATGGAACTGAGAACATCACATGTTTCGAGGAGTACAGTTTCTTCCAGCTTCCTTCAGTCTATTCGCGCACAATCCGCAATAAAGCAACATTTGCATCACAGTCCGCAATAAAGTTTCATCTTCTCTGCAATAAAGTATCAGTTTCATGGATTCAGTCAGTTTCAGATAAGACAACAGCAACAATGAGCTTCAACAAATCAAATCTTTTAACAGACTCAGACAACATATGGTTCAGTGCTATCTATCCTTTTTGTGAAAGTAAACATTGTGACCACAATCAAATAAGACTTATACAAGTGACAAGAGACACTAAACTTGAGGACTACAGTGGATGTTGGTGTCGAGTCTTGGTTTTCTATTGATTTCATCTTTTTGGTGACATGTCTTTTAGCTTTTCCAGGATGTCTCTGACTAGAGATTCTATCTCCAGGATGTCTTTGACTAGAAAGGCGAGGATGGGGTATCGTCACCTATTTGTATTTGATGTCTATGGATTGTCTTTTAGTAATGCTATGACTTGTCCAAGGATATGAGGACACTGTGAGTCTAGTATGAACTGGGGCATCCTTTGTTTGTGACTGTCTTATCTCCATGCAAACAGGTACAATGACTTTCTGGGTGGAACATATGCCTCGATTGTCATAACCTACTTGCCATAATAAGCTCAATGATGATAATGCACAAGAAGCTCTTTCACGTTCATATTTTTTATCTTTCATCCCCCTTTCTTGATTGATTTCCATTGTCCTTCTCAAGTCTGTGTAGCCTACTATCACATGACTGAGTATAATGACACACCAAAAACATTTGCATTTCATGTAGTTGCACCTGCATTACCACATATAAGCATTTCATACATACATGCATATCGATATCACAACTGCATCACATCCTGCACACAACACCTATTAGCACAATTTACATTTGCATTATCATATTCATCTGCATTACATACATTCACATTTGCATCATGCATACACATATAAAACATAAAAGAACAAAAATATTGCATTAAATTATGTACATATTTGCATCCATATCATAAGCATCACATAAGACATACATCATAAAAACATCTCATCACATAGGTACACATGCATATAGCTACCGCAAAAATGAATCATCTCATATATATAATCATAAGTGTCATGATACAATGATGTCAAAAATACATATGGCTACAATCACTCGAAGGTGTCTACATCATCATACAAAAAATGGTACAACACTGATACAATGGGAGCCCTCTATGGCTATGATGAACTCCCTCCCTCGGAGCCGCCTGGCCTCGGTGGAATCTGAGCCCCTGAGGGACTTGCCCCAGGATCATCCTGCCTAACCCCTCTATCTGGTGGTGGTGGAGGACCCATGACCCCACCACTAGATGCCTGCCTCCTCCGACTCCCTCCCATAGCTGTCGCTATACGCGACGGTCTATGGAAGCTCCTGACCCACTGATCTGCTGGCACCGCACCATAGTAGAGGTCCCTCTAGTAGGCTATCTCCTCTCCTGCCCACAGGACATATGCATATCCTGCCCCTGTGTCCTCCGCCGCCTGTCTCCCTACCCTCAGTGCTGTCTCAACATCTATATAGCGCTGGATAGCCTGATCTCTCTCTCGCTCAGTATCTCTGAGCCTCGTCCTAAGCCGATCCCTCTCCCTCTCTAGCTCCTGAATCTCATTTGCCTGTCCCTGGCAGATCTCCCTCAGCTGTAGCAACTCATCCTCCTCTGGGTCAGCCCCCTCTGCCTCTACTTGTGGCTCCCCATCTGCGGGTGCCTGCCCCTATACCTATACCTGTACTGGTGCCTGTACGGGTACCTGTCTCTGTACATGCCTCTGTGCTTGTACTTGTTTCCGTCCCTGCTCCTGTGCCTGTATTGGCACCTGTCCCTGTACTTGTCCCTATCTCTGTACCTGCCTGGGACCCTGTGCTGCTGGTACCTATAAGGGCAATCCACCGCGACCCCTCACCACCTGAGCCTATCTCTCCTCCCCACTCTCCCTCCGAGGTGCAACTTGCCTCTCCCCAACTACTCCCCTCCGCCTCCATCGGCCTCTACCCCCATCACCTCCACCATCATCATCATCATCCCCACCTCCATCTCCATCCAATAGCTCTCCTGGATCTGTCAATCGTGGGAATGGATGCTCTGCCCAATATGCTGAATACTCAGCATCCATCCCGGTGTCCTCAATCTCAGGCCACATGTCTCAGGGTAGGGGCACCATCTCTGCCAGCTGTGTAAGCGCGTGATCATATGACAGTAGTGGCCCAAACTGTGCTTGATCTGTGACTGTGCGGGCATACATGCCTGAGCCCCGTGGCATCCTCTGGATCCTGCCATACTGCCAGCAAACCATGTCCACAAGCTGCCTCTCTAGCACATAGGGCGTCTGCCCAATCAGGTACCTGCTCTGAAAGGTGTAGGGCAGCTCCACTGCGTCATCCTCCCACTCCTCGCAGCCTAGATATGGTCTCCATATGACCACATCGATATCATCTAGCACTCGCCGCCAATGCTCCAACCTACCAATCCGTGGCTGTGAGGTGATCATATCGTACAGATGCACAAAACTGTGTCCATGTCCCCTGCCTCTAAAGTGTATCGGCCTCGTCACTGGCAGATGCTCGTAAGCCCACACCTGCAATAGTGTCACCCCGCAGCCCAATCCCACTGACCCGTGATAAACAAACTGGTGAAGCTCGTAATATAAATGGGCCAGCACACATGGTCCCCAGGCATATCTGGTGTGCTGTGTCACTAGTGTCTTTAGTGCTCCCCCCCAACCCACAGCCAATCCCCGTGTCGCCCTGTCTGGACACAGGAACCCACTGATAGCTCGTCCGATCACTACCGGCAATGCTAACCTTGTGGCTGTCATGGTGTCCCATGCCACGTGTCCTGCCCTCATCTCTAATCCAGGGTCCTAAAATACCCGTCTCAATGCCTCCTGGTCTCCATCTCGATCGTAGGGGATCAAATCTCCATCGATCGACACCCGTAGTATCCTGTAGACATCCTCCAGGGTGACTGTCATCTCACCCATCGGTAAATGGAATGTGCACGTCTCAGAGTGCCATCTCTCAGCAAGCGCAGTCAGCAAACCCATGTTTGCCCGAAACTCAGGCACATACAATACATGTCTCAGACCCATCTCCTCGATGGCAGTTATGTCTCCAACCGACAGTTCAGGTCGCAATCTCTGCGTCGACGGGAATCTCTCCCATGTCTCCAGCATCGACAAGTACTCCTGCAGTCAAACAAATCAATCATGTCAGTCATAGTGGCATTCAAACAAATCAATCATGTCAGTCATAGTGGCATTCACTGTTTATCACAAAATGCTACTCGTTATCTAAATGCATATGGCTATCTATCCTAGTGACACTCACTGTTCATCACAAAGTGTTGCTATTTATCCTAGTGGTACTCACTGTTCATCACAAAGTACTACGTGTGTGACACTCACTGTTCATCACAAAGTGTTGCTCACATTTGCACTCCCTGTTCATCACAAAGTGCTGCTCATACTTTAAGTACTCCCTGTTCATCACAAAGTACTCTATCTTGGTACTCACTGTTCATCACAAAGTGCCTTGATCTATCCTAGTCTTCCTAGAGGACCTGCTTGAGTGTATCCTCTCAGCAGCTTATCCAATCGACAACGTATGTTCATCACAGAACTGTCGATTTGACCTAGAAGACCAAAACTTGCATTTTTCAACACAAACGTGCTTGACTGACACAAACGCG
This sequence comes from Cryptomeria japonica, assembly GCF_030272615.1. Lineage (NCBI taxonomy): Eukaryota > Viridiplantae > Streptophyta > Pinopsida > Cupressales > Cupressaceae > Cryptomeria > Cryptomeria japonica. The sequence goes on along the minus strand of NC_081408.1, from coordinate 523,191,971 downwards.
CCTACAGACTGCACAGACGCGCCTGTACAACACAGATGCACCTGTACAACATAGACGCGCCTCTATAACACAAACGTGCTTATGCTGGGCATAAACGCAACTATACTACGCAGATGCCCTTGAATGACATAAATGCGCCCGCATTCGACGCAAACGCGGTTCCAGACGCAGACGCGCCTGGCACCTACACAGACGCGCCTGGCGGACACAGATGCGCCTGACACCGACACAGACGCGTTTCAACAGTTTTTGACATTTTCTAACTCTACTTCTAAGCGCATTTATTGCTCTATTCGACATGCATTAATGACAAAATTAAATGCGTCAAAGTACAAGGAGGTTTGGTGGTACTTACTAGCTCTCCTACCTCTGCTGGCCTCTGAAATTGACGAACACGGTCGAATATATGCACAAAGGCCATCGCTGCTGAATGCTGTTACTCTTTTCTCGCTCTGCACTTTGATCTCGTGGATGTGTAGATGACAATGAGGATGTCTCTTCCCCCGTGGTCTATCTTATAGCCTACCCTAGTCTTAGCCTTCATTTCCCGAGTTAGTCTTCTTTATCCCGTGACTCTGTCACTTTATCTGGTCAATCCATTCTATCCTATCTTTCTTATCGAGAGATTGTCTGCAATCTTTTCAGACATTTTCATCCAATCTCTCAAGGGGGCATATCATTCCCATCTTGGGGCAACTCTGTATCTATTCATCTTATCTTCTTTGAAACAACGCAAAAAGCCGCATTGTCTCAAAGAGGGGCAAAATGTAGACACTCAAAATTGTCATGTCTAATTAAATAAATATTTTATTTATTTAATTATCTAAGCCTAATTCTTCTATTAATTAAATAAATCTTTATTTATTTAATTAATTCATTTATCCTCTTCTAGCCTTATTTCTCATTTAAATAAATACATTTATTTATTTAAATTATCTTTTTCCTAAATTAAATAAATATTTTATTTATTTAATTGATCCCACTTCTTCTATTAATTAAATAAATCTTTATTTATTTAATTAATTCATTAACCTTTTCTACACATGACACATGTCATTCATCTCTTAATTCCTACACTACCTACCCATTTCATTATTTTATTATTTCTTCTACCTACCCTCTAATCCTAGCCGACCTCCTTTTTACACCTCTCAATCTTATCGCTCCATTTCATATAGTGTCTTCTATTTAAGGAGATACTTTCTTCATTATCAAACCCTAATTGACAATCTTGAGGACTTGGCTACACTACAATTCTACTTGCAACCACATTCCGTTCTTTGTTGAGCTCTTGTGCACATAAAATCTGAGAGCAAATATATCAAGCAAGATCAATGGAGATAGGAAGAATGGAGATCAAAACCCTATTGGACATGTGATGGTATAATATTTGTGATTTCATTTGATTTGCATTGTCTTAGGTAATCTTCATATGTTATGGTGGATCTTTGTTGTTGTTAGGCTAGGGTTTGGTGGTTGAATTCATTTAGCCTTTCAATATCGTTATTATTGTTATCCATTTTCACCATATACAGGTGATAACCTGGCAATAGGCACTATCTATCAACTAACTCTTCCATCTATTAGTTCATGCATCCTTCTGCTTGCATTCATTTTCATCAGTGTTGTTCATATCCATAATAAAGCCTTTCACATACGCAGGCATCGCAACTGATTTCTCACCATGGTTTGGATCATTGGGTATATCATAATAAATTTGTTTCTAGGCTTGGGGCAAAATCCTGCACCTAGCTGGGGGCAAAATTTTTGATCATTTTGAGCTTAATCAAACAGGTAGAGTAATAGTTAGGCGACTCTTGTCAAGAGAAAACTGAGACACATCCAATTATCACCCATCAAACCTATCACATGTCAGTCTAAGCACATCACACTTTTCAATGGATGATATCTTTTGACTAATAATTTTAACACTTTCGTTCAATTTTTATATCTTGATTTTCACTATCATGATTTTTGAGTGACTCTAGGATGTCTTTGACTAGAGGAACAAGGAAGGAACATGATATTTTTCTTGTCTACTATCTGTAAATTAATCATTAATATGTGCAAATTTGTCTCAGGACATGATCATCAGAGTATCATCAAAGACATTTCCGATTTGCATATAGAAATGGTTAATACTGCTTGTTTTACGCAAGCAACACTCAAGTCATCTTGGTTCAATTATACCTCGATGCTTGTGCTCACTTGCAATATAAAAATCCAAGAAAGTAGTGCTCAGGTCATCATGGTTCAATTATACCATCGATGTTTGCACTCACTTCTCACATTTTAAAAAGCTCAATGATGACACAAAGCAGTAACCCAATGACTGGTCTAATTGCAGCTTTGCATTTGCATTTATCTTGCATTTCATTCATACATAGGATCACAAAAGCTCATCTTATCCAAGGCCAAATCTATCGCAAGAATCATCAAGGTACCATCATAAGTGTATACACAATCACAACGATGACTCATCTCTCTCCAAATGTTGTCGACCCAAAGCAAATCTTATGATACTCCCTCGATTGTACCAACATCAACACATCTGAATCTTCTTGGGTGAACTCACAAAGCTAGTTCCCACTTTTTGGTACATCCTGATTTTTGCTGAAATCATACATTTTTTAGAAAATATAATTATTTAAGCTTTAAGAGGTCCCATTTGAAGTAATTAATTGAAGAGAGTTAGATCAAAAGCTCTTAGATCAAAATTTCTTGGATAGAACCTCTCTACTTCTAAATCATACTTGCAATGGAGTCTACTTTGCATCTATCAAATGCTGATAAAAAACCAATTTTACATTAGCTTTTGAGGGGTCAAACAATTTCATTTAGAAGTTTTGTTTTGTTAAGGATTTAGTCCTTATTATAAGCTTTCCAAATAGTATAATTTTTAATATATTTAAGTTCATTAATATATTTTTATTTTATTTTTTAAGAATGTAAGTTTTTCACCGAACATGAACTTCTTTGTTCAATGCATTGGGAAAAATAGTAAACTAATTCAAAAAAATTCTAAAAAATATCTATGCACTAGGTATTGATGTCTTCTTTCTAAAAAAAAACAAAAAAAACTGAATTTTGATATATATAGAGCAAGTTATGTGTTCAAACGTACACCTATATCTAAATTATAATTAGTTGGACTTCAAAACGTAATAAAATAAAAAATATTCAACATATTACTATAAAACCAACTGCATGCCCTGGATATTGATGTTACAAACCAAAATTTAAAAAAGATAAGTTTTTATCATTTATAGAAAAAATTTATTCGTTTCGGGATGCACATCACTCTTAAAAAATGTTGTTTGCTGCAAAAAACTACTTTTGAGGGAGATGGAAAAATCAATAAAATTTTATTCAAAAAAAATTGAAAAAACTATTTTTAGAATCTACAAAAAGGATGTTACAAATTACTAGTTTACATCGTCTTCAAATTCTTAACGATTTAAAAGTTATAGGTGTCGGAAAGTGAAGGTTTTTTGCAAAATGTTCATCTAAGTGTCAAAGTTGGTCAAAAAGTGGGAACCAATATTGTGAGTTCACCCTCCTGCAATAGGATAGCAACAAAATGTCAGTTCTTTGTCCAATCAATCTTATCACTTCTATCAATACATCCCATCTGATCCATTCTATCATGTCTTATATAGGATGTATCTTTCCTGGAACTAGCCATTTTGATCAAGCCTTATATAGGATATATCCTTCCTGAAACCAGACACTTTGATCATCTTTGTCTTATACAGGAGGTGTCATTCCTAAAACTAGACTAGATCTCAATCTTATCAATTCAATCAAGCTCTATCAATTATTCTTATCGAGAAGCACATCATTGTGATCAAAGAACTCACACTTTCATCAATCAATATTGCATAAATCAAATCATTTCTAATCGAGAAATCAATTTCGCATGAATTCAAACACTCAAGAGGTCAAATATCTCAATTGATCTCTCAAGGGGGCATCATCATACCGCAATTTAGCAATCAATGTCTGGGGCATCCTATCGAACCAATATCACATCAACATCATCAAAATGAGATTATTCTTTGAATCAACACATCATCACACCTCGCTTCAAAGAGGGGCAAAATGTATAAACCTAAAACTGGTTTGAAGATAATTAATTAAATAAGTAATTATTTAATTAATCCTCCTTCCCAATTTAATCGAATTCACTAGCAATTTGATTAAATTCCCCCATTCACCTGCTTATTAATAAATCTAAGGATTTATTTAATAAGTTCATTTCAATAGTCCCCTTTGATTAATTAATCCTTCCCCATTTAATTCATTTCTTCTAATCCCCTAATTAATTAAAATAAATCAATTTATGAGTTGTTGAAAGTTAATTAGCCTTTTCCTATTATTTGAATTTTTAATTTTAAATTCCCCACATGGCTACTAACTTCTAACCACCTAACCTAACCCATTCCACCTAATCTTGGGTTTAACTAACCCTATCCTATCTTGCACATCCTAACCTCCTTATCCTAACCTCCTATGGGGTGAATATTCTCCCCTTGAGACACATGGCACTTATGCCCCATGTCTCCTCCCTTGGACACTTGCCTTCTTATGAGCAAGGCTCCTTAACAATTGTCACCACATAGATGACAAGTGTCCCTCCCTCCAACCTCTTCTCCAACCTCCTCCAATTTGACCCTTGATATCTTTAGATTCAATCTTGACCATTGATTCTTGCCACCTCACCCCTGTCCTTGGAAATCCTATAAATATCCCCCATTTTGGAGCATGAAGGATCCCATCTCATTTCATCTCAAGAATTTTTATTATTAGCATATCATTTAAGCATTATTATTATAGGCAATTGCATATTAGATCTACCTTAATTTGATCATCCTCTAGCACAATTGTTTTATCATATAGCATAATCAATCTCTCATCTAGCTTAATTGCATCTATCATTTAACATAATCATGCATATCATTAGCATAATTAGCTTCTTGGATCAATCTAGCTTAATCATGCATTCATCTAGCTTGCACATCATATCATTTTAAATCCTTTGTCTTGGTATAGTCAAGTCATTGGGATTGCTCATCTAGATCTGAGAGCAAATCCACACTCGTATCTCTTAGGAGGTGATAGGTCGCTTTATCATGGTTTATCTTTCATTTGATTTCAATTTGCTAACCATGCTTGTAATGATCTATTGAGTGTTTGTGTTGCAGGTGCAGGTACCCTACTTCACACACACGACAATAATTAAATAAGATTAATTACATTAAATATTAAAATCAATTCAGAAATTTATAATAAATAAATTTGTAATATTAATTGGAGCATATGATCTTGAATATTAAAGTATTAAATTTGAAATTAAAACATTAAAATATAATTTAAAAAATTTAAACAAGAGATAAGCTTTTGTAACTTAGACTCTGATTTCTCAAATTTGCATAAATTTAGGGGAGGGTAACTCAGTCTTCTCCATAATTGCATGAGTTTTTCCAATCATTTCTCTTGTAACTGGTTATTTTCTTCTTGCTCTTTTACTCCCAACTCCAGTGCATGAGATTTTCTCCTCATCAACTTCCCATTCATTCGAGTTCTTTATCAATTCTAGATCCATGCAATAAGGATCAAATTTTAGTTTGAGCCATTAAATACCAATCTAGAATTTGATTATGGAAGCAAGCGATTTGAAAAAAAAACTTGGGGATTTCTTCTTATTCGCACCCCCTCTCCATTTTCTTCCTGGGCGATTTAAATTGGCCTGCATAAGTGGCTAAGAGAGATCGGTTTAGCCAATAGGAGAGTTGCCACTAATATCCTCTCCTCCCTCTCACTCTCTACAAGTTTCATAGGGTCTGCAAAAGGGATTGGGGAGGATCAAACTAGCCCTTGGGGAGTACCTGGAAGGTGACAAGGGAATTGTGTTGCATTGAGACCCCAACATCGCCTTATTTCCTTGCTACATATTAACAAGGTAATTGTTTATTATTTTTCTTAGCTAACTGTACCTATCGCACCATTCTTTCCTGACATATTTCGTTGAATTTGGATCTCAAATGCATCACTTTTGGTATGATTTTACTAGAGACTAACCATTTTTCTAAGCAAGTCAATTTTCCCTAAGAATTCCCATCTGTCATGTGTGTGAAGTAGGATACCTGCAGTTGCAACACAAACACTCAATAGATCATTACAAGAATGGTTAGAAAATTTAAATCAAACGAAAGATAAACCATGACAAAGTGACTTATCACCTCCTAAGAGATGCGAGTGTGAATTTGCTCTCAAATTTAGATGAGCAATCCTAGTGACTTGACTACACTTAGATGGAGGATTTAAAAGGACATGATATGCAAGATATGTGAGTGTATGATTAAACTATATTGATCCAAGAATCTAATTGTGCTAATGATATTCATTGATTATGCTATATAATACAACAATTAGGCTAGAATATGATCAAATTAAGCTAGATCTAAGATGAAATTGCCTATAATAACAATGCAAGAAATGATATACCTATAATAACAATGCTCTAAAATGACATGAGATGGGATCCTTTGTGCTCCAAAATGGGGGATATTTATATGATTTCTAAGGCCAGAGGTGAGGTGGTAGGAATCAATGGTCAGGATTGAGTATGAAGATATCAAGGGTCAAATTGGAGGAGGTTGGAGAAGAGGTTGGAGGAAGGGACACTTGTCATCTCTGTGGTGACAAGTGTCAAGGAGCCTTACTCATAAGAGGGAAAGTGTCTAAGGGAGGAGACATGTGGAATAAGTGCCATGTGTCTCAAGGGGAGAATATCCACCCCATAGGAGGTTATGATAAGGAGGTTAGGATGTGCAAGATAGGATATGGTTAGTTAAACCCTGGGTTAGGTGGAATGGGCTAGGTTAGGTGGTTAGAAGTTAGGAGGCATGTGGGTAATTTGAATTTAAAAATTCAAATAATAGGAAAAGGCTAATTAAATTTCAACAACTCATGAATTGATTAGAAGAAATGAATTAAATGGGGGGGGGGGGGGCTTAATTAATTCAGATTAGTTAATCAAAGGGGACTATTGAAGTGAACCTATTAAATAAATCCTTAGATTTATTAATAAGCGGGTGAATGGGGCAATTTAATCAAATTGTTAATGAATTCAATTAAATTGGGAAGGCTGATTATTTAAATAATTGCTTATTTAATTAATTATCTTCAGACAATTTATAGGTGTATACATTTCGCCCCTCTTTGAAGCGAGGTGTGATGACGCATTGATTCAAAGTATAATCTCATTTTGATGATGTTGATGTGATATTAGTTTGATAGGATGCCCCAGACATTGTTTGCTAAATTGCGGTATGATGATGCCCCCTCGGGAGATCAATTGAGATAATTGACCTTTGGAGTGTTTGAATCTTTGGGAAATTGCTTTCCCGATTAGAAATGATGTGATTTCTACAACTGTGGTTGATGAAAGTGTGAGTTCTTCGATCACTTTGATGTGGTTCCTGATGTGATGATTGATAGAGTTTGATTGAATTGATAAGATTGATTAGCTTGATGAGATTGAGAGCTAGTCTGGTTTCAGGAATGACACCTCCTGTGTAAGACAAAGATGATCAAGGCATCTGGTTTTAGGAATGATATATCCTATATAAGATATTATCAAAACAGGTAGTTCTAGGAAAGATACATCCTGTATAAGACATGATAGAATGGATCAAATGAGATTGATTAATAGAGTTGATAAGATTGATTAGATAAAGAACTGACATTTTGTTGATATCCTGTTGCAGGAAGATTCAGATGTGCTGATGTTGGTACATTTGAGGGAATATCATAAGGTTCACTTTTGGTCGACAATATCTAGAGAGAGATGAGTCATCATTTTGATTGTGTATACACCTATGATGATATATTGATGATTCCTTTGATAGATTTGGCCTTGGAGAAGATGAGATTTTGGGATCCTATGCAAGAGTGAAATGCAAGGTAAATGCAAATGAAATGCAAAGTTGTGATCGGACCAGTCATTGGGTTATTGCTTTGTGTCATCATTGAGATTTTTTTTTAAAATGTGGGAAGTGAGTGCAAACATAGATGGTATAATTGAACCATGATGACCTGAGCACTACTTTCTTGGATTTTGATATTGCAAGTTAGCACAAGCATCGAGGTATAATTGAACCAAAATGACCTGAGTGTTGCTTGCGTAAAACAAGTAGTATTAACCATTTCTATATGCAAATCAGAAATGTCTTAGATGACACTCTGATGATCATGTCTTGAGAAAAATTTGCACATATTAATGATTAATTTACAGACAACATACAAGAAAAATATCACGTTCCTTCCTTGTTCCTCTAGTTAGAGACATCGTGGAGTCACTCAGAAATCATGATAGCAAAAATTCAAGATATAAAAGTTGAACCAAAGTGTTAAAATCATTATCCAAAAGATATTAGCCAGTGAAAAGTGTGTGTCATGCTTAGATTGACATGTGATAGGTTTGATGGTTCATAATTGGATGTTTCTCAGTTTTCGCTTGCAAAATTTGTCTAACTTTTGTTCTACCTGTTTGATTAAGCCCAAAACGATAAAAATTTTTGCCCCCAGCTAGGTGTAGGATTTTGCCCCAAGCCTATAAATAAACTTATTATGATATACCCAATGATCCAAACCATGGTGAGAAATCACTTGCAATGCCTGTGTATGCACAAAGGCTTATTATGGATATGAACAATGCTGATGGGAATGAATGCAAGCAGAAGGATGCATGAACTAATAGATGGAAGAGCTAGCTAACAAATAGCGCCTGTTGCCAGGTTTTCACCATTTGTTTTTATTGCAATTTTTCTCATATTTGATTTTTTTTCTCTTTTTTCGTTGTTTTCACTGTTTTTGATTTTTTTTTTCCCTTTTTCACTGTTTTTGAATTTTTTTGCTTTTTCACTATTTTTTTATTTTTCTTCTTTTTTAGACATAAAAATTCTTTAGATGCATGCTATTGATGGGTTCCTCGAGGTTATCCCCATCCTATGTTGATAGCTGATATGCTCCTAATCCAAATATTGTTGTGACCACAAACAAACCTAACCAGTTCGGTTCAAACTTCCCTTTCTTTTCTTGAGTTGCCTGGTTGCGTGGATTTTCTTTTAGTACTAGTTCTCCAACTTAAAAGGCTCATAGTTTGACCTTGTGATTATAATTACAACACATTCTTTGCTAATATACCTTTAAATGATCAAAGGCATTTTTTCTTCATTCATGGATCAATTCTAACTCTTGTAGTCTAGATACTCGTTGTTCTTCATTTGGGATAAGGCCTTTTAAGGATACTCATAGAGAAGGTATCTCTACTTCTATTAGCAGTCTTGCTTATGATCCATAGGTATCTCTACTTCTATTAGCAGTCTTGCTTATGATCCATAGATAAGAGAGAAAGGTGTGGCACCTGTTGGTGTGCAGATACTGGTATGGTAGGCCCATAGAGCAGGGTTCAATTGAATATGCCAATATTTTCCAGCATCATTCACTGTCTTTTTGAGGATTTTCAGAATAGTTTTGTTTGATGCTTATGCTTGCCCATTCCCTTATGGATAGTAGGGTGTGGAAAATCTATGTTGGATCTTGAATTTCTCACATAGCCTTCGTACATCCTGATTCTTGAATGGTCGCCCATTATCTGTGATAATGGTCATGGATATGCCATAGCGACATATGATATAGTTCAAGATAAATGCAACAATTTGTTTTCCTATGATATTTATGAGAGGTACTGCCTCAATCCATTTTGTGAAATATTCTATAGCTACAAGGATGAATTTGTGACCATTGGATGAAGGAGGATGTATCTTTCCTACTAAATCAAGACCCCATTGGCAAAATGGCCAATATGTTGCAAAAGTATGAAGTTTTTGTGCTGGTGCATAAATTAAATTTCCATAGATATGACATTGTTTGCATGTTTTAGCTATTTGAAAAGAATCTCATTCCATAGTTGGCCAATAATAGCCCAAGCGTATGAGTTTTTTCGAAAGGGTAAGACCACTTGAATGAGTGCCACAAATGCCATTATGGACTTCATTCAAGGCCTTCTCAGATTCTTCTTTCTCGAGACATCTTAAGAGAGTACCATCTAGATCTCGTTTAAAAAGGGTATTAGTGACAAGAGTATAATGGGAAGATTGGTGGATAAAGTTTATCTTTTGGTTCTTCGACAAGTCAGGAGGGAGGATATTATCTTTCCGGTATGTATAAGTTTGGCCATATCAGGAGAAATCATTCCCAACAAGGTGACATATAGTTTGGGAATCAGGACAATTATGTGCAAGGTAAAACAACTCTTCCACCAAGAATTCGTAATGCTCCTGATTTTCCTATGTCTGAAGTAGAGAAGCAAGTGTTGCCATGGTGTCTGCTGATTTGTTGTCATTCCTTAGAATTTTCTCAAAAGTTATTTCAACAAAGTATTTCTTGACATCATCAAACATCTTATAAGGCATTATCTTTTCATCCTTTGTTTGATAATTGTCATTGATTTGATTGATAATGAGCTGAGAGTCTCCAAAGACCTGAAGTTGTGTAATGTTCCATTCTATAGCCATTTTGATTCCTGTGACCAAATCTTCATATTCTGTTGTGTTGTTGGTACATGGAAAGCTTAATTTGTACACTTTTGGAATTGTATGACCTTGCGGTGTGATGAATAAAATGCCTACTCCTAATTCATGTTGTGTATATGAACCATCAAAGTACAATTGCTATGTATTTGTGGTGATCGTTAGGATATCAACATCTGCAAATTCAATGTGTAAAGGATGATCATCTTGAAGCAATGCCTCTTCTAGTTGGTCTGCAATGACTTGCCCCTTGATAGCTTTTTTGTCGACATATTCAATATCAAACTTGCTTAGGATCATGATCCATTTTGCTAATCTTCCTGTCAATGCCGTCTTGCTGAGAAAACACTTCAATGGATCGATTTTAGCAATCAGCTTGATGGAGTAAGATAGTAGATAGTGTCTTAATTTTTGAGAAGCAAACACTACTGCCAAGCATAATTTTTCTATTCATGAATAGTTGAGCTCATATCCCACTAATGTTATACTGATATAGTAGATGGATCATTTTGTTCCTTCATTATTCTGTTGTACGAGCAAAACTCCTAATGATACTTCGGTGGTTGATACATATAGTAACAATGAATTTCCTGGAATTCATGACATTAGGATGGGTGATTGCATGAGATAGGGCTTAATCTTGTTGAATGCGTCCTCACATTGATGATCCCACTTGAAATTAACATTTTTGTGCAATAGATGAGTAAATGGTTGGCATTTATCTCCTAGTTGAGCAACAAATCTTCTGATTGACTGTAGTCTACCTTGGAGTGATCTGAGTTAACTGATAATCTGGGGAGATGCCATTTCCATGATTGCTTTGACCTTAGCTAGATCTACTTCAATACCCCTAGCTAAAACAATGTATCCCAATGGCTTACTTGAAGTAACACCAAAGACACATTTCTTGGGGTTGAGTCATAGCTTGTATTGATCTAACTGGTCAAAGATCTTTTCCAGTATTCCTATATGTTCTTCTTTGTTGTATGATTTGGCCAATATATCATTCACATAGTTTTCCATGAATGTATGCATCATGTCATGGAATATCGTTGTCATAGCTCTTTGATATGTAGCACCTACGTTCTTTAGTCCAAAAGGCATGACGTTCCAATAGAAAGTACTCCATGGACATGTGAAAGTTGTCTTTTCTTGATCTTTAGGTGCTATTATAATCTGATTGTATCCAGAGAAACCATCCATTAGAGAAAACATGGAGTTTCCAATAGTTAAATCCACAATGATGTCAATGTTAGGCAAAGGAAAGTCATCCTTTGGACATACATAATTAAGATCTTTGAAGTATATGCATACTTTGATACTTTTATCTGGTTTGGAAATAAGAACGATGTTTGATACTCAGTGAGGATATGCTATAGGTCTAATGAATCCTACATCCAATAATTTCTTTAGTTCTGCTTTGACAAGAAGAGTGATATGAGGATGCATCTTCCTTAATTTATGTTTAATTGGTTTGGATCTTGGACTGACATTTAAGTGATCCATAATAAGATCTGGATCTAACCTTGGCATGTCTGCATATGACTAGGCAAAATTGATTTGTCATCTTTTGAAGAAGTCCATATATTGCTACATTTCTTGTGCTGATAGAGAAGTTGTTGGATGTAGAATCTTTGGTTGCTCTGTTGTGTCAATGTTAACTGCCTCTGTTGGTTCGATCAAAATGGATGACCTTTCTTGATAGTACTTAGGTAAAGTGTCAAATCTCCCATCTTTCAGCGCCTCGAGGAGGTTTTCACCATTAGAGGTGTGCTTTCTTTTTACTTTTTCTTGGTCTAATGTTGCCAATAAATGGTTTTCAACATTAGACTTGATATTGTTTTCTTTATTTTCACTTTTGCGACTGGGAGATTTGGCACCCACTTGACTAGAAGATGCATTGTTGAAATTCCTAGTGAAAGTTATTGTGGGTTTGATTGCATTAAGATATAAGGATATGGAATGGTCATTAGGAAAGGTATCAATGACATTATGTCTTTCATTTTCCCAATAGATAAGTTCAGGATGGATTAGACGTAAGGGGTCTTCAGGTTGAGATGCTTCAGAGGTATGAAGGGTCATGATAGAGATGTCAAAGTTTTTGATATGTATTTCAATGTCTAGTATGATACTCTCATTAGAATGATCTCTTGCAAGTAGCTCCTGATTGTCCTCGATTAAGTCCAAGTCAACTAAATGTGATTCAAATTCAAGCAAGCTATTTCCTAATGTTTGCTCCACATACACATGAACTCCATGAAGTCCTACATCTTCCTCAAAGAAAGTTTCTTTAGTTGATTGTTTAGAATGATAGGAATCCCATTCCCATTCATTAGAATCTGTCTCACTTGCAGCTTGAAATCTATAGATTTGTTCCTATAACGTTTGATTTGTTTCTTCTATTTTTCTTGCTATATCTTTTCTTCTCTTGTATTCAGCTTCCTCTGGGCTGATATTGAGTTCTATCAACCTTTCTATTAGCTCTCCTTGATTTGTATTAGCATCTTGTTTGTGTTAATTTGGAGTTAACTCTGTTTGGGAGGTGCATTTAGTTTGTTTATCTTGTTGAGTAGAAGCTTGCTTCTATTGCCATTTCATGTTTGTTTTTTCTCATTGCTTGGCAAATGTTTCTTCCTTTTCAATTGCAAGTTTCTCTTGTCTATTTTCATATTCATCTTGTTGTTGGCTAGAACAGGTCTCTTCTGGTAGAGTAACTTGTCCATACCCTAAGCTTGATTTGTCTATAGGCTGCTAAGTATGAGGTTGGATAGGTTCTAAGATACCTTCTTTTCTTTTTCCTACATGACCTGTTCTAGTGTATCCCATTTTTTGAAGAATGTTGAATCCTTTTTCATATTTTTCAGTAGGTATTCTGACATTGTTGATCTTTTGTTGGACTTCTTCATCCTTGTATAGCCACTATAGCACATCTTTGTTTTTTGTTTTCTCTGATAAGGTCCCAACACTAACAAATTCTCCATCAAATACTGGAAGATGTTTCACAGTTGGTTGTTGTTTGGAGTTTGATGGTTTGCCATAGGAGTTAGGAGAAAGTGGTAATTGTGATAGCGAATATTCTCCATTCCCTTGATCTCTTAGTTGCATTTGTTTTTCCATATTTGACAAAATTGAGGCAAATGATTGTTCTTTGGATTGTATGTTTGAAGATGATGGCTCCCTATTATGAGGAACGATGACCTCCTAAGCTGGTTTTAGATTACTATAGTACAGAAATGGCTTTGAATCTACTGAGATCATGATTTCCTGCACATTGTATGGAAATTTTAGGCACTGATGATATGTTGATGGAATAGCTTGTATGTCATGTATCAGGGTCTTCCCAAGAGTATTTTATAAGATAGATCTAAGTCTGGAACTTGGCATGCTATGTCTTTCTGCAAAGGTCCCACTCTGATTGGTAATATCACAATTCCTTTAGAGGAACGCTCTTCTTCATCATATGCTTTGATGGTGATCTTTTTTCAGGGATCAACTGCATCTTCAGAATAACCTAGAGCACGGACAAGACTCAATGAGCAAATGTCTAAGCTAGCTCCCCCATCTATTAGGACACGTTTAATGCATGTCTTATGAATGAGGACTTCAATATGCAAGGGAGTGTTATGTGGATGTTGCAAGGACATGTCATCTTCTTTGATGAATGATAAGAAGTGAGGGGTTGTGAGGTGCCCCACCATGGTTTGGAATTGTTCTATATCAAGATCTTTGGACACAGTTGTATCTACTAATGCACTTTCAAGAATTTCTTTGTGTGCAAGTGAAAGCTTTAAAAGTTCTAAGATGGATATTTGCGTGGGAGTTTTCTTTAATTGATCCACTAGACTGTATTGTTTTGAAGTGGATGATGTGTTAGTTGTAGGACCTGACAAAACAACTTTGACCTTGCTTCTTGTAATAGCATGAGCAGGTTCTTGATATTGTTTCTCTTTTACCACAATCACATTTACCATATTATCATATGCATGAGTATAGTTCACCTTTACTTTACCTTTACCATTATGTGATACCAATGATTCACCCTAGTTTGGAAGTGAAGTTTTAAAAGCTGTATGAGATTCGTTTTTCATATGTCCATCCACAGTTATTACTCTATTATCAATCAAATCTTGGATGACATGTTTCAACTATGACAATTATCCATGTGATGTCCCTTGTTTCGATGAAAATCACAATAATGGTTGTCATTCCACCAAGAGGGCTTCACTTGAGGTTCGAATTTCCTTCCTTCTAGCAAATTAATCAATTTATTTGCGAGAAGCATCTTTAATGTGGACCCTAGTGGTTCACCAATGTAAATTTTCTTCGAAAGAAATTGTTGTAAGTTGATTTTTGGTGATTGTTGTTTTGTTGAACTACTGTTGAGTGACTAGATAAATTGAAAACTGGTTGTTTTGGTTTTACATTATTGTTATCCACTATCCCATTGTTGACAATATTTCGATTTCTATTCCAAAATTTTGTCTTATCTTTGTTGTTGTTAGCATTGTCATTAGGAGGATTAACTCATTCTTTGTATAGCTTCAACTCACCCTTCTTTACCATAGCTTCTTCCATTCTTATTCCATTATCAATCATCTTTTCAAAATTTTGATGGCATTGCATTTTTAGATGATAGCTCATTTGTTCATTTAGGTTGTCAATGAATATGTCCATTTTCTCGTATTCCAGCACCATTCGAGGATATCGTGAAGCTAACCGTCTCCATCTCTATAGAAACATCATGAAAGGTTCTCCACTCTTTTGTTTAGTATTACATAGGTCTAGCATTGTGACCTCATGTTGAATGTTGTGAGAGTATTGTGAAACAAACTTATCTACCAATTCTGTGAATGATCTAATTCCAGGTGGAAGTTTGGAGAACCATTCCATAGCTAGTCCACTTAAGCTAGTTGGAAATAATCTTATCAGGTATGTATCCTCATGTGCAAACTCCATACTCATTGTGCAAAATTATCGTATATGATCCTGGGGATCAGTGCTTCCATTATATTTATCATATCGAGGAGTTTCACAAACTATAGGAAATGGTATCATGTTTAGATTTCTATCAAATAGGTAAGGACATATTTCTTGGAGTGAGTATCTTCTAACTGTTCCTCTCTGCATATCTTGAATTTGTGTTTGCAGTGTTTGTATTTGTTGTGTAAGAGATTTGATAAAATTATCAACATGATTTGTTCTTGTATAACCATGAGTTTGCATTTTAGTATGATCTTGATCTCTTCTTGTATCATTTCAATTCTTTCTTGTGTCTTCATTAGAATTAGCTTTGTTGAGAATTTCTACATCATCCCTTTTGGGAATGGAAGTTTCCTCATTAGTTCTTGTGTTATCAGGAATTAACGTGTCATCCTTTTTGTGATAAACAATCTCATGTCATTTGTTATCATGGAAAGGGCCACTTCTCTTTTTTCCTAAATTACTCACATCAAAATCTTAGGGGAGTGTAGCACTAGATTTTGCTAACATAAGGAAGTATTTCTCTTTTTCTCCCTCCAATATTTTCTCCATAACTTTATCAAATTTAGGATCTTGCTTGATTTCTCTGATATGTTGATTTGTTACCTCTTCTTATTGTATTTCATTTTCATGTTTCATGTTCCTATAATTTTGAGTTATTTCAAATGTTTCAATTTCTTTTTCTACGATCTTTCGTCTCTGCGCTCTAGTTAAAACGGGCACACATGTGTGTTGAATATTGTGCAAGGATTCAATTGTCTAGAAGGTGTTTCGATAAGTGACCAAATGTCAATGTAGATATGATAGAGTGATATAACATGGAAAGATAAGTCTGTTAGGATAACCGGTGAAGAACTAAGAGGGGGGGAGGGTGGTTCAGTTGTTAATAGATTATAACTTTTAATCTACAATACAACCTTAAACAAATCATTTATCGATAAAGCATATACAGATGTCGGTAGGAACAGATACCGGTAAATAATACAACTTAATAATTAACTAGATAATCAATGCAAAGCAACCATACCACATAACACCATGATTTGTATGTGGAAAACCTGAAAAGGGAAAAACCATGATGGGAAGCCTACCCATAGTCAGATGATACTTCTACGGAAAGTATGTGTTACAATGAGGGGCCTGCACTTGCAGAAAGACACATTGCCTAGAGCATACTGCTCATTACAAAAGAGTCTCATTGACTACAAAGAGGCTACAACCATCTCAAGATAAATGGACAACAATCCAATAAAGTGAATTTCTAGAAATAAAATCTACCATGCCTGATTACAGTCCCGATTAAGTTCAGTGCCAGAAGACTAAATCCTCTTCTGAATCCAATTCGATCACCAATGATCGACCAACACCTATGCCTGAATGATGTTACAATATTCGCACATTACATTCCTTGACCATGACCTTTCAATAACCATGATTCTTTAGAAAGAGTTTCTACCTCTTATTTATACAAACCCTAAGGCCTCAACCGATTAGGTCGGCCACCTAAAAGATATTACAATAAGATCATTACATGATTCCATATTATAATGATATGCCATGTCAGATTAAGACCAAAACAACAATAACAAATCCATAAATCATCTCAAAACATCCCAGTAACATTGTAGAGTACACGTTATCATGATATCCTTCCATAACCTAGATAGGTACCAAACCTATTCTGGGTCCACCACGCCAAAGCAATATCTTCAAGAAGTTTAAGCACGATCATAGAACATCTTCAACATCCTGAAATCCATGAAGAAGCTGCACCTACACCAACTATGCATCCTGTCATGATTCCTTAATGAAAGCTCTACCGGTAAAGCCTTAAACCAGTGTCGATAAGGGTTTACCAGAGTGTATGATAGCATCTGATTACCAAGCCAATACCAACTAACCAAAACATGCTCATGGAGCATATAACACATGAAATCAAATATACTTCACTGATCCAAACATGTCAGAAGTGTCCAACGGATAGTCTCTTGTGTCAGTAACATTAGATCTTCTACCGGTAACCAAAACTTGTCTGTTGGTAACCAACCATAACAGCTAGTGTTGACATCAATGACAAAACATCAATGCAACACATAATCAATTCATCCATAATGCCAACAAAGTCAAGTATTTGTAGATTTGTAAGTTTTTTGATCCTCAGTTTGGAGTACAATGATGATGATTTTGATAAAACCAAGTCCAATAGGAACGATATATCCTATGATGTGGGGCAATGTTATTCTGACCAAACGTTGTAGTTCCGTGATAGAGGATGATAGACCCTGATGAGAAGTTTTGAGTGATTAGTTTATGAAAGAGAGTGATAATGCACTTTGAGATGTTAGATCTTGAACTTGTTCAAGGTGAATACTTGAAAATCTTGGGGTGTCTAGTCTTAGAATCCGATTTGACAGAAAATTACTTAACCGAGCGAACTAAGAAGACAACCTAAGCACAAAATGACATATGTTGGGTGTTTATGCTCACTGTAAATTGACCAAGCAAACATGAAAGTATCTAAAAAAGACATGCAAGAAGGTAGCTTTGGACTAACAGAGACAAAAATTCGTACATCTTACACAGTCCCAGCCAACAATTCATATAGACCCATACGATAAACTAGGAATCTCGTACGACACTTCCCAAAAAACCATATGACAAAGACATAATCTCGTATGATAATTCCCATGAAACCAGATGACAATTGATAACACAAAATATTCTGCTAATCTGGCTCGTATGATAATTTAAACAAAGTAGTACGATAAACTAGATTTCTTATACGACAAACTAGAAAGCTTGTACGACTTAGGATAGAGTAGAGACAAAAATTTGACTTTGACAGATTTTGATCAATGATATTTGATGTTTTGATTATGTTTTCTAGTTTTAGATGTCTAATTTTTTGTTTTAGGGATGAAAACACAACAAACATGTAATATGTTGAGGTCACATCATGCTAAATCCTAAGGAAGATGACTGAGAGAGAAAACCTTTGCTTGCAAACTGAGGTACACACCCAATATCTAATCCAAATACGACCGTTGAGTCTCATGCAATGAATTCTCAACGCCATATTATCTGACTCCAAATGCTAATGGGGAGAGTTACTATCTCTCTTGCACAAAGATTATCCCCCTTTTGGAGGTGAATCGGGTAGCTTCTATCTTAGGGTTCATAGTAAGGATTTTCGTTTGGAATTACCCCTTGCAGTCACGCAAGCGTTATTGAGGCCTATAGCCCAACAAGGTACCAAAACAAGAAGTAGTCACACAAGCATGATTGAGACCGCGAGGCCCTAGTAAATATATGATATAAGAGATCTCAAAAGAGAAAACTCAAATAATCCCATCCTCCAAGACTTTAATCCCGAGAGGCCTATCTTTTAGAGTGAGTTAGAAAGCTCAGGTCTAGTTGTACTCACTTGGATCGTTCTCACAGGGTGATTACTTTTTCCCATTGTGACAGGCCCGCTAAAGGTATTCAAATCTCAAACATAGAAGCGCTTCAAGGGTCACGATTTTTGATTGTCCAAATGGACAAGAGCATAATCTTCTACCTTTTAGACAACTTCTCAAGCATAGAAAACAAGATCTTCATTAACCATTAGCAAATTTAAGTGTGCCTAAAAAACTTTAAGAAGACACTATTGGTATTTTGGTATGGTTTTGTCATTGATGTCAACACCTACTGAATACAAGCACTTTGGAGATCTAGCAACATTCACTGGTAAGCAAGTAAACTGTGCAACAGTTACTCGTATATGGTTCACCGGCAGGATATATTGTTCACCGGTACCTGGAATGATATGGAAGACACTTGGTAATGTTGAAGACATCGTGTGGACACTTTGTTTTGAAGAATTAATCATTGGTATATTCATATTTGCATATTTGCTTTTACTGGCAAATAGGTCCAGGTCATCTAGGGTTACACCGACAGGTTTATCTTTTCCAGAATAGCATGGCATGCTATGGAAATGATTTATTATTGATGTAAATGCATTAAGCCGACATGTTTAATCGGTTATTGCATCGGATATTATATTGTTTGTAAAATGATTTTATTGTAATATCTTGTAGAGCCGACCTACTAAAATTGGTCTTAGGGTATGGTATAAATGTAAGATCTTATTTGTAAGATCAAGTGTGGAATGCGAAAAAGAATTGAGTGAAGGTATATGCGAGATCAAGTAGGGATATACATGAAGACATCATTTGAAGGTGAAGCTAGGTTTTTGTAGAAGCGTATCAACATTACACCGATATTGAATCTAGCATATGAAGATGCTATTTTGTGCAGTACATTCTTATTGGATTTAACCATCCAACTATAGTCAGTGTGACTCCCATTTTGTGATTGAGCAGTGAGCTCTAGGATGTTGGCCTTTCTGCATGTGTAGAACCCATTTATGTACACTTACTATCTACAGTAGTATCATCTGATTGTGGGTAAGGTTTCCCACCATGGTTTTTCCCCTTAAAGGGTTTCCACGTACAAATATTGGTGTTATGTGTTGTGGATGACTTTATGTTTATGTTTCATGCATTAATCCTTATCGGTATAACAATTTACTGTTAACACTGTCTACCGGCATACTTAACTGGTTTACCGATATTAAGCATTAAGTTGGTTAATTAGTTTTTGGTTTGAATTTATTAGACAATTGATTCACCCCCCCCCCTCTCAGTTGTCTCTGGGACCTAACAATTGGTATCAGAGCCTAGTCCTCTTTTGCAGAAGTTTAACAACTTGAGGAGATCCAATGTCTACTAATTATTTTAGGAAGGACAGTCCTAAACTTGATGGAACCAACTATGGGATATGGAAGATCAAAATGGAGACACATCTGAATTGCATTGGTAAAGACATCTGGGAAATTACTAAGAATGGTTATACTACTGTTGTAGTTGGTCAGATTGCTCCAACTACCTTTGCTAAAGATGAAGAAAATGACTGCAAAGCAAGAGAAGCACTTTTGAACGCATTATCAGATCAACAAATCATGGGATTATCAGATAGGTCTACTGCTATAGCTATTTGGGATCATTTGGAAACACTGAATGAAGGAGATTCCACAGTCAAAATTGCAAAACTTGAAAGCTTTCGAGTCAGGTATGAACATCTGAAAATGGAAGAAGATGAAAGGATTTCTGCTTTTATGGAAAGAGTAAATGAAATTGTTTTGGGTATTAAATGTTATGGAGGAACCTTGAGTGAGGATGAAATTGCTTCAAAAATATTAAGAGGTTTGCCACCGGCATATAAAATGAAGGTTACTACTATAAATGAGTTGAGAACAATGCCTAATACATCAATAACTAGGGATACATTCATTGGAAAACTTTCAGCCTTTGAAATTGAGGAATTTGGTCCTGTTGCTACTATAAAAAGTAATTTATCCTTTAAAGCATCAACATCATATTCTCCATCATTTGACAAATCAGATTGGAGAGCCTTTTATGCAAGAGAACTTGAAGAATCCAGAAAGGAGAATGAAGAGCTTGAAGAACTTGAAGCACTATTTGCAAGGAAAATGCCAAAGGTCCAATTGGAAGTAAGTATGAAGGTAAAGCACCCTTTAAATGTTTTAACTAGAATAAGATTGGTCATATGGCTTCAAGATGCCTTGATAGACATGCTAGACTAAGAGAAGAAGCTAGAAGAACATACAAGCCTAATCCTGAATATCAGAGATACAGATTTAAGAAGAACAAAGACAAATCTTGTTACATTGCTGATGAAGGTGTGACTGATGATTCTGATGAGGATCCAGCGGACAATGGATGGGTTTTTATTGCTATAATAGAAGATCAACCGACACCCACTGCTCAACCGATAGAACAAGCCCTATCAGCTAAAGTTGAAACAAAGGATGAATGGATCATTGACTCCAGATGCTCACATCATATGACTGGAGACAAAGGTAAATTCTTGAACTTTCAAGAATACAATGGAGGTTTAGTAAGATTTGGAGATGAAAAAGCCTGTTCAATCAAAGGTAAGGGTTCAATATCTCTTGATGGTAAGCATAACACTGACAATGTCTATTATGTTGAAGGATTAAAACATAATCTTTTAAGTGTTGGTCAATTAGTTGAGAAGGGATTTCAGTTACAATTTAAAAATAGAAAATGCAAAATCATGAATAAAACTAGTTTGGAAATTGCAATCGGTAATCAGACTAGAGGCAATATCTTTCATTTGAATAACAGTGAAAAGGCATGCTTAATTGCACATATAGATGAAAGTTGGTTATGGCATAAGAGACCATGTCATGTAAATTTTGATTGCATGGTAAAAATCAGTACTTCTAAGGCAGTTAGAGATCTACCTAAAATTGTGAAACCTCAGAAAACAATTTGTAAGGAATGTCAATTTGGAAAACAAGTTAGAGCTAGTTTCAAAAGTATTCCAGAAAAATCCAATAATGTTCTTGATTTAATTCACACTGGTTGATGTGGTCTAGCTAGAACTAGAAGCTTACAAGGTGATAGATATTTCATGCTAATTATTGATGATTACTCTAGAATGTGTTGGGTTACTTTTCTTAGAGAGAAATCAGAAGCACTTGGAAAGTTCAAACTATTCAAAGCAATGGTTGAAAATGAAACTGGTAAGAAAATCAAATGTTTAAGATCAGATCAAGGAGGAGAATTCACATCTAAGGACTTTAATACATTCTGTGAAGTGAATAGAATCAGAAGACAGTTATCAGCACCTCAGACACCATAGCAGAATGGAGTTGTTGAAAGGAAAAATAGAACTATCTTGGATGCAGCTAGAAGTATGTTATCAGAAGCAAATCTACCACATGTGTATTGGAGAGAGGCAGTTAGCACTACTGTCTATACATTCAACAAAGTTCACATCAAAGGTGAAACTAGTAAGACCCCTCATGAACTATGGTTTGGTAATACTCCTACTCTTAAGTATTTCATAATTTTTGGAAGTAAATGTTATATTAGAAGAGATGAGTATATTGGCAAATTTGATCTTAGAAGTGATGAAGGAATATTTCTTGGTTATTCATCTAAGAGCAAGGCATATAGATGTTTTAATAAAAGACTGTATAAAATTGTTGAGAGTACAAATGTAAAGATTGATGAACAATTCAAAGGAACTTCAAGGTATATAGACTTTGAACCGGCAACAGAAATTATGACAAATGAACCTATATTGAATCCACCAGTACAGAATGAAGATCCAGTTACCCCGGTATCATCAGAAGATTCCACAGTAATTGAAGAACAACAACAATCTAAGACACCTCGGTATGTAAGATTGAATCATTCTGAAGATCAAATAATTGGAAACAAATTTAAGGGAGTTATGACAAGAGGAAGATCGACAAATGAAGAGGTATGTCTTATTTCTCAAATTGAACCATCATCTATCAATGAGGCATGTGAAGATAAATTTTGGATTAAAGCTATGGAAGAAGAATTAGGACAAATTGAGAAAAATAATACTTGGACATTAGTTCCCTGGCCTAAAGATAAAAATGTAATTGGAACTAAATGGGTATTTAGAAACAAACTTAATGAAGATGGTAAGGTTGTCAGAAATAAAGCAAGACTAGTGTGTAAGGGATATTCTCAGAAAGAAGGAGTTGAGTACAATGAAACCTTTGCACCGGTAGCTAGAATTGAGGCAGTTAGATTATTTTTGGCTTTTGCAGCTCACAAGGACTACAAAGTTTATCAAATGGATATTAAATGTGCATTTTTGAATGGAGATCTTGAAGAAGAAGTATATATTAAACAACCTAATGGATTTTCTTTGACAGATGACAATGATATGGTTTGCAAGTTAAGAAAAGCTCTGTATGGATTGAAACAAGCCCCAAGAGCTTGGTATGCAAGGTTGGATAAGTATCTTTTGAAGATTGGTTTTACTAAAGGAAATGTAGAGAGCAATTTATATTACAAAATAACTAATGATGACATCTTGATTATTGAAGTATTTGTTGATGATATAATCTTTGGAGGAGAAGATGAATTATGTAAGGAATTTTCTCTTGAAATGCAGCAAGAATTTGAAATGTCTATGATTGGAGAAATAAAATTCTTTTTAGGTTTGCAGATTTCTCAGACTGATAAAGGTATATTTTTGAGTCAATCCAAGTACTTGAAAGAATTACTAAAAAAATTTGGGATGGAGAACTCTAAACCGGTAATCACACCTATGACTGCAAATGACAAATTATCTCAAAGGGATGAATCTACACTTGTTAATCCAACTAGATACAAATCTATGATAGGAGGTTTACTGTATTTGACACAAACCAGGCCTGATATTATGAATGCAGTATGTATTGTTTCTAGATTTCAGAGTAATCTTAGGGAAAATCATGAATCAATAGTAAAAAGGATTTTTCGGTACCTACAAGGCACAACAAATCTTGGATTATGGTATCCTAGAGATGAAAATTTTGACCTATGTGCATACACAGATGCAAATTGGGCAGGAGATGTGGATGATAGAAAGAGCACCACTTGAGGAGCATTCTTTCTTGGAAAGAGATTAGTTTCTTGGTTGAGTAAGAAACAGAGTTGTACATCTTTATCAACAGTAGAATCAGAATATGTTGCAGCAACAACTAACTGTACACAGGTATTACGGCTTAAGCAAATGTTGAAAGACATAAAGGTAAAATGCAAGGAACCCATTACTATATACTATGATAACACTGCAACAATTGATATATCTAAGAATCCGGTATTACATTCTAAAACTAAACATGTTTCTATCAAACTAAATTTTCTAAGGGAAAAAGTTGAAGAAAAGGAGATAAAACTAGTTTATGTGAATACTAAAGAACAACTTGTAGATATTTTCACAAAACCTTTGCCTAAGGAGACTTTTGAGTATCTCAGAGATTAGCTTGGAGTCATACCACCACCGGTAGAGACTTAGACAGTTGATGATTATCATCAACCGACATAATTAAAAAGACAAATCTTTATTCCGGTATTTGATGAGGAAGCTACTTCTCAGGGGGAGTAGTTGGTATTTTTGTATGAACTTGACTTTGGCATTTGATGTCAAAGGGGGAGAGATATCTATGGAAAAACACATGTTGCTCCCAGGGGGAGAAATGGAGATTGTTGTTTTTGTATTTGGCATTTCTGTTTTGGCACTTTGATGGTTTTTCCATCTTGTGTTGCCATCAATGCCAAAGGGGGAGATTGTTGGTATTTTGGTATGGTTTTGTCATTGATGTCAACACCTACTGAATACAAGCACTTTGGAGATCCATCAACATTCACCAGTAAGCAAGTAAACTGTGCAACAGTTACTGGTATATGGTTCACCGGTAGGATATATTGTTCACCGGTACCTGGAATGATATGGAAGACACTTGGTAATGTTGAAGACATCGTGTGGACACTTTGTTTTGAAGAATTAATCATTGGTATATTCATATTTGCATATTTTCTTTTACCGACAAATAGGTCCAGGTTATCTAGGGTTACACTGGCAGGTTTATCTTTTCCAGATCAGCATGGCACACTATGGAAATGATTTATTATTGATGTAAATGCATTAAGCTGACATGTTTAATTTGTTATTGCATCGGATATTATATTGTTTGTAAAATGATTTTATTGTAATATCTTGTAGAGTTGACCTACTAAAATTGGTCTTAGGGTATGGTATAAATGTAAGATCTTATTTGTAAGATCAAGTGTGGAATGCGAAAAAGAATTGAGTGAAGGTATATGCGAGATCAAGTAGGGATATACACGAAGACATCATTTAAAGGTGAAGCTAGGTTTTTGTAGAAGCATATCAGCATTACACCGGTATTGAATCCAGCATATGAAGATGCCATTTTGTGCAGTACATTCTTGTTGGATCTAACCATCCAACTGTAGTCAGTGTGACTCCCATTTTGTGATTGAGTAGTGAGCTCTAGGCTATTGGCCTTTCTGCATGTGCAGACCCCATTTATGTACACTTACTATTTGCAGTAGTATCATCTGATTGTGGGTAAGGTTTCCCACTGCGGTTTTTCCCCTTACAGGGTTTCCACGTACAAATATTGGTGTTATGTGTTGTGGATGACTTTATGTTTATGTTTCATGCATTAATCCTTATCGGTATAACAATTTACTGTTAATACTATCTACCGACATACTTAACTAGTTTACCGGTATTAAGCATTAAGTTGGTTAATTAGTTTTTGGTTTGAATTTATTAGACAACTGATTCACCCCCCCCTCTCAGTTGTCTCCGGGACCTAACAGACACAAAGTTTGGTTGAGTTCTCTTAGGCAACCTACAAGAAAAATACATTAGTAATCATGTTGTTTTTATGAATTGAATCTTTGGAAAGTGTAATCTTCGACAATCGTCCTGCAAAAAAATAGTTAGGCTGCTAGAAAACTCACAAATAGACCAGGGTTAGCATTAGTATTAGTAAATTTCAAGCACAAAAACCTTAGAATGCAATTTGTTTTGAAAACCCAGAAGCATAAAATCATACGAGTATTATCACCTGCTAGTATGAGTATTTCCACATACCTGTATGAGTGCACAAAGAAACTCGTATGGTACTATAAAGGTACTCGTACGAGATTTTGAAGTAGGCCCGACCAGAAACCTGTGAGATGGAAGATTTGATGATGAGAGAGGCCAAAAAAATAGATTTCCTGCCCCATGGTGGGCACCAAAATGTTGTGTGTGTGAAGTAGGATACCTGCATCTGCAACACAAACACTCAATAGATCATTACACGCATGGTTAGAAAATTTAAATCAAACGAAAGATAAACCATGACAAAGCGACCTATCGCCTCCTAAGAGATGCGAGTGTGAATTTGCTCTCAGATTTAGATGAGCAATCCCAGTGACCTGACTACAGCTAGACAAAGGATTTAAAAGGATATGATATGCAAACTGGATGAGTGTATGATTAAACTAGATTGATCCAAGAAGCTAATTATGCTAATGATATGCATTGATTATGCTATATAATTCAACAATTAGGGTAGAATATGATCAAATTAAGCTAGATCTAAGATGCAATTACCTATATTAACAATGCTCAAATGATATGCCTATAATAACAATGCTCTAAAATGACATGAGATGGGATCCTTTGTGCTCCAAAATGGGGGGTATTTATAGGATTTCCTAGGTCGGGGGTGAGGTGGCAGAAATTAACGATTAAGATTGAGTTTGAAGATATCAAGGGCCAAATTGGAGAAGGTTGGAGAAGAGGTTGGAGGAAGGAACACTTGTCATCTTCGTGGTGACAAGTGTCAAGGAGCCTTGCTCATAAGAGGGCAAGTGTCCAAGAGAGGAGACATGTGGCATAAGTGCCATGTGTCCAAGGGGAGAATATCCACCCCATAGGAGGTTAGGATAAGGAGGTTAGGATGTGCAAGATAGGATAGGGTCAGTTAAACCCAGGGTTAGGTGGAATGGGTTAGGTTAGGTGGTTAGAAGTTAGGAGGCATGTGGGTAATTTAAATTTAAAAATTTAAATAATAGGAAAAGGCTAATTAACTTTCAACAACTCATGAATTGATTTGTTTTTAATTAATTAGGGGATTAGAAGAAATGAATTAAATGGGGGGGGGTTAATTAATTCAAATTAATTAATCAAAGGGGACTATTGAAATGAACTTATTAAATAAATCCTTAGATTTATTAATAAGCAGGTGAATGGGGTAATTTAATGAAATTGCTAATGAATTCAATTAAATAGGGAAGGGGGATTAATTAAATAATTGCTTATTTGATTAATTATCTTCACACCATTTTTAGGTGTATACACCATCTATTTCAAATTGCATTACCTTTAATTTGGACTTGATCAGGTTGTTGATATAGTATCGAATTGGTTGGGCGTAATCAAATTCTTGTTTGGTTTTGGCTGGCAAAAATCGATGATTGGGGCTTTTCTTCATATTACATTTTCCTTCAAGCTACCTTCCTCTTCTGCGATTTGTTTGAGATTCTAACCAATTTTTGTTCTTGTTAAATTAAATCCCCAATTGGTAGAAGTTGATGATCTAATTCCAACATATCAAAATAATTAGGATTGA
Organism: Cryptomeria japonica; assembly: GCF_030272615.1. Classification (NCBI taxonomy): domain Eukaryota; kingdom Viridiplantae; phylum Streptophyta; class Pinopsida; order Cupressales; family Cupressaceae; genus Cryptomeria; species Cryptomeria japonica. Next base: position 523,164,335 of record NC_081408.1, on the reverse strand, counting down.
ATTGTTTGTTGTGGTATAGTCGATAAAAGTGGGGTTTCTTTTATATTCATTGCTCCTTTATGTGATTTATGTGTCTCTCATCTCTGCGAGTTTCTTAGAGGCTTCACTCCACATATTGGATTTGAGTTGATTTTGTTCAAATTTTAGATTGATTGGAAGTTCTCTCTATAAATTTATGCAATAAAACCCAATATATGTGTGTGTGTGTGTGTGTGTACGTATACATATATATACATATACATATACATATACATATATGTATATGTGTATGTATATGTATATGTGTATGTGTATGTGTATGTGTATGTGTATGTGTATGTGTATATACACACACACACATATATACACATATGTATATACATACACATATATACATATGTATATATACACATATGTATATACTCACACACACATATATATACATATACATATGTATACAAATATACATACATGTATACATATATGTATATATGTATACACACACACATATATGTATATGTATATACATACATTGTACATATATATATCTAGATATATATACATATATACCTAGATATATACATACATGTATATATATACATATATATGTATATATGTATATATATGTATATATATACATATATATACATATATATACATACATGTATATATATATATGTATGTATGTATGTATATGTATGTGTGTATATATATACATGTATGTATATATATGTATATATATGTATACACACACACACACACACACACACACACATATATATATATATATATATATATACTTATTGTAATGCCCTGCTAGGAAACCCCGAAGGGATTAAGCTAAAACACAAGAATAAAGTGCAAATAATTTTTTTTAAAAAAATTAAACACAACACAATGGTACAACGAGTTATCATAAGTTCAGATACTACAGTGGAAGACTAAATAACACCTAAAGAGTTTCCCAATGTGATTACTTAATTCAACATTTAACTCAACTCATGTTAATTAATCCAATTAAGCTGACTAACTTAATGACAAGATAATACTTAAACAAGGATAATTTATTTCGGTAAGATATGTTGGTATTTTGGATATGTTGATATGGTTTTGTCATTGATGTCAAAACCTGTCATCACTTGTCAAAACTTATTAGCACTTGGAGATTTTGGTTATGTTCACTGGCAAGTCACAAACTTATACACAGTCATTGGTATTTGGTTCACCAACACTTGGAATAACTTGGAGACTACTTGGTTATGTCGAAAGCATTATTCGATCACTTGGTTTTGGAGATTTGGTTATTTGTTTATTCGTGTTTGCATATTTTCTGTTACTAGCAAATAGGTCCAAGATAAGCACCGACAAACATATCTATTCCAGATCAGCACAACATGGTATGGAGATGACTTATTATTACTGTATGTGGGAAAAGTGGGCGAATAAAACTTAAAATGTGAAAATTTAGTTAAATACTAGTCCACACACACACAGAGGACTTCTTGATGCAAGCTATGGAGTAACGTAGTGTTACTCAGCTTCCCAAGGAAGGTCCCATGGTTCTCTATCTCACAATGTCCCTCAAACCAACATTTTTGCTCTCAGATCATTGAGAAAAATGGTTTTGGGATGGCAAATATGAGAACGAGAGATGCTTTTGATTGATTTTAGTATGAGATGTGTTGTAAGCTATGTATGATGCTAAAATGCAATAAACTAGATGATAAGATGACGAGATTAGTATGAATACTATCCTAGCATACTATATTTAGTCTATGATTGAACTAAAATGATAAAGAAAGTAATTTAAGCATGCATATTAGTCTAATTTATGATCTAAAAGAGGCTAAATGATGAGCATAAAGATGATATGAAAGCTTGAAAGAATTTGAGCATAAGTGTGATGCTACAAATTTGAAGGATGATTGTTTTGAATGGAGGAATGAGAGCTCTATTTATAGCATAAACAGGGCAATGGATGGTCAAGATTGAATGGTTTAATCAAGGGTCAAGTTTGAAAGTTGGGGATCCATGTGCACAATTGGCACCAATGAAATGGTGACAAGTGTCAACATAGGATTGGGTTGAAAGAAGAGGTTGGAGGCATTAAAGGCCTGAGAAGACCTCATGGTTATCTAAAGGCTAAGGGTCAAGTCTAAATTAGGTTTACCCATTGGATTAAGAGTTAATCCAAGAATAAACCTTTGTGCAAATGATTAAGAGATAATCATGGTCAAAGCATTAATGGCATGATGAGACCTTTGGGTTGGGTAGAGGTTGAGTCAAAACAAATGTTTTAACCATGTAGGAGGGTTTGGGTTAACCATTAATGGTTATTGGAGACTTTGGGGATTAAGTGGTTGAAGGTTGGAAGCCTTCAATGGTTTTCAAAGACTTTAAGGATTTAGTGGTTGAAGGTTGAAAACCTTTAATGGTTATCAAAGACTTTAAGGTTTTTGAGAAGTGACCTCCCTTTGCTTAGGGATGTGACAAAGTTGAGAGGAGGGTTAGGTTAATTAGAAGTGATTAGAAGATTCTAGAAGGGATTAGGAAGGGGTTTGGGATTTTGCAAGTGGATGGGGGGGATAATAGGATTTAATTGATTTAAATGATTTAATTCAATTTGGTTATAATTTGGGGAAATTAAATAAATTAGATTTATTCAATTTAGGATAACTATTTAATTAAATTTGAATTTAATTAAAAGTGGATAGGGGGAATTTAATTGAATAAAATGATTTATTCATTAAATGGTATAGTGAATTTTATTTAAATAAATTGAGTAATTTACTTAATAAAATAGAAGAATGTGGATAATTTAATTAAATTGGATTTAATTAAATAGAAAAATGAACATAAAATATTCATTTAGGAATATGGTCATTTTTATACGTCTACAATTACTGTAAATGCATTGAGCCGACATCATGCATCAGATATTGACTTATTTGTAATTGATTTTATTGTAATATCTTTTAGTGAGCTAACCTATTCAAATTGGTCTTAGGTTATGGTATATATGTAAGATCTTATTTGTAAGATCAGATAGTGGAATGGGAATGCAAAAAAAAGGATTGCAATAAGGTATATGTGAAAATAAGCAGAGCTATACACGCAGACATCATTTGAAGGTTGAAGGAAGGATTTTATGAAGGCAATTAGAACTAAACTAGTACTGAATCCAGCATATGAAGATGCTATTTTGTGCATTACATTATCATTGGATTTAACCATCCAGTTGTAGTCAGTGTGACTCTTATTTTGTGATTGAGCAGTGAGCTCTAGGTAGCTGGCCTTTCTGCATGTGCAGAATCCATATTGTAAACACATACTATCTGTAGTAGTATCATTTGATTGTGGGTAAGGCTTCCCACCGATGTTTTTCCCCTTACAAGGTTTCCACGTACAAATATTTGTGTTATGTGTTGTGGATGTTATTGTCTTTCTGTTTCATGCATTAATCTTTACTGGTATTGCAATTAACTGTTAAGACTGTCTATCGACATAAAGTTTGGTTTACTGGTATTGAGCATTAAGTTTTGGTTAAGTTATTTTTGGTTGAATTTATTAGACAACTGATTCACCCCCCCCTCTCAGTTGTCTCCAGGAGCTAACAAGATAAAAATATAGATCACATGATAAGGTTCATCCATTGAGGTTAAAAGTATAGGTGACATGATTAAGTTCATCCAATAAAATTTAACCAAGCATTATGTACATTCTTACATTAAACATATGCCATGCATCTAATTTCATAACGCACTTTAATTTCATCATAAACTAATGAATACTTTCCATGCATACTTAATTGCATAATCAATAACTGAATGCATTCCATTATTCAAATCTACATTCTTCATGATTCAATTTACTGCATTTAATAAGATGACTACATACATGCATTTAAGATTAACTTTATCTAATCCACATTATACATACTAACATAATGCCATCCATACATGCTAAATTAAAAGGAAACATAAGAATGTAAAACACCACATAACACCGAAATGATCTTGGAGTTCACCCCTAGTGGGCTACATCTCTGGGTTTGCTCAATTGCAAGACCCCTCTAATAATTAAATAATAGAGAAGAATACATAAGGTTTACACCATTTACAATCCTGCCATCAAGGCGAACATAACCAATAATACATATGACCCTATTGGTCAAATAAATACATGAATGATCCCTCAATAGGAAAGGATCCAACTGAACATAATAAGAAGCAATTGAAAAAGATCAACATCAATGAAACTAAATCTTTACAACCCAAGGTCTAACATGATACCAAGTTCTCACGAGGGCATAAACATCAGGACAACTCCTCAACAACAAAACAACACACTAGCAAACATAAGGGACAAGTGTCATCACATAACCTGGAATGGTTACCATGGTAGGTCTTCATAGGTTCCGACCCCATCCACTGGTTTACCTTGACAACCTATTCCAAACCTCTGACCCATCCAAGCCTCATGTGGACCCAACACAATCTTTCGTGAAGACAAGGTTGATGGTTTGCCATTTCAGGCCTTCTCACTACATGCCGAGTCTGTGCTAGCACTCATCCCATATGTGAGGCACAATTATCTTACTTAGTGATTCATTAACCAACTCTCTAATATGCTATTAGATTATCACTTATTTAGACACACTTTTGAGGGGTTACCCAACAACCACTTTGGGTGCGACCCCCAATTGAAAGCCACTTTCCCAAATGACACTAGACTATACTCAAACGAACTCCTAAACCAAGGAATACAGAAGGTCAAGTAAACGGAGTTCAAAAAAGAAAACTGAAGAACAACATGATAAAACAAACCCTCTACCAAGATTGACCAATTGGAGGTGTGAAACGAACAACTGGTCTATCCACAAAACAAGACCAAAACCACTATAAGGCAAGGACAATCACAACCAACACTTAACCAATTCAACTTGCACAATAACTTACATTCAACAACATTCCATCATGACACGAGAATGACTAACCAAATCAACATCAAAATTTCACCATTCAGGTAAACACTCAAAGAAATCTACTTGTACTCTAAATTTCATCCATATTAAGGAATCATAGCGTTCACTCAAAATATAATTAAACATTAATATCCTCTACTTGCAGTTTTCAATAACTGACTTTTTCATGAAAATAACACCACAATATGGAATAACACATGAAGACAATCTAAGTAAACATACATTCAAATAAACCATCATTTAAAGACAATGATAAATTCATTTCAATTAATACCAATTTGGTTATCACAAACATTATTTAAGTTCGAATTTCAAGTTAATGAAAATAATATTTAAAATACATGTGAAAACTAAATTCGACACTTAAATCAAAATAATCCTTTTTAAATAAAAGTCATATCGACTAAACGTAAATATAATCTCTATTTTCACAAAAAAATCACGATTGTAACCAATCAAATTTAATCATTTAATTTCTATGATTAAACCCAATTTACATTTTACATGAATACATACTCATATATATATGTGTGTGTGTGTGTGTGTGTGTTGTAAAATTTCATTTCTAACTATATCTAATTGTTTTCCATTTTTCCATTTTGAAATTCCCTAATGAACATAATATATTATATAATTTCCAAGTTCCCAAATAATATATTATGTAATCCACTAATAAATATAAATACATATCCACTAATGAAAGAATATATATATATATATATATATATATATATATATATATATATATATATATATATATATATATATATATATATATATATATATATATATATATATATATATATTCACTAAACAATATTAATAACAACATTTATTAATTAATATTCATTAAACTAAATATTAATTAAAAGCACATTAATATTCATTAAATTAAATACTAGTTAAAACCACATTAAAAATATATATATATAAAAAAAAAAACTTTATTTACATGTTTTGTTTTTTGTTTTTTGTTTTTTGTTTTTTTATATTATTTTTTTTGAGCATTAAATACATTTTTTTTTTAAACAAATGCATTTCCAAGGACATGAGAATATTCAGAAAAATTTCGGAGTGTTCACTACGAACTCAAAATTTTTGAGTTAATAAACTTTTATCAATTAACACTTAATATTTTTTTTATTTATATTTTATTTATTTATTTTTTTAAATTATATTTTCACAGGTTTTGAATTTTTGATTTATTTTTCTTTTTGTAAAAATCAAACTTCCATTGCCAAGTTTATTTGGAAAAATTTATGAGAAAAATAAGCAGGGAATGATTTTTTAAAATTTTTTTATTAAAACTAATAAATTCAATACCCAAACTCTAGGTATACACAGACCCAACAAAACATATCTGCTTTTTTTTTTTTTTTAATCAGAGATATAAAAATCTCTTTTTCCTAGTACTTTGAGAAAACAAAGTTTAATAAAATCACAGACAAATTTTTTTTTGTTCAAATAAAAATGTTTAATAAACTACAACCATCCATAAAATTATTTTCTGAAAAATAATTTATACCAGGAACCAAAAAAAATGTCTGTGACAGAACAAAGATTTGAGAAAAACATAAAGTTTCCTAAATCTTTCTTTCACAAAGCCTTAAGGGAAATTTATTAAACCAAAAATCTCTAATTTTCTCCATACACAGGAAGAACACAAAAATACATAGAAAGAAGAAATTCCCAAAAAATTTACTAGCATGACTTTTTCTTTCACCACAAATTTGCAAATTCATACAAAAGGAAAACAAAACACTTTCCCAAACCAAACAAAACCCTTTCTCAAATTTAAACAACTTTAAAAACTCTCCAAACAGGGATCTTTCAAAAAAATCAACATACAAAGAGGTATTTTTTTAAAAACTAAATTTCAAAATTTCAAAACAAAAAGAAGAGTGACAAACACCCAACCTGTGATAGCAATCTTGGATGAATACTCTGCAACCAATCTGAATCAAACCTCCAAGCTCCAGTTCTAGTTTCCAATCTGGCCTCCAAAATTTCTTCAAAAATATGCATTTTTTTTCCGGTGCACTCAAATGTTTCTAATAAATCATAATATTTAATAATAAATGAAATTATTTTTCTAATTTCCAAAAAATAAATGGGAAAGTTATTTGTAAAAATCATTTCTTTTATTTATCTTTTCTCATGACTTTTAATTAACTTTTCTAAAAGTAATTAAGGCAATAGTTTTAACTCTATATTTTTTAAAAAAAAATTTCTTTAAAGGGCAAAGAAATTAAATTAATTCTATTTCAAATAAATTTAAATCTTTCATTTCCAAAGCATAAATAGAATAAATTTATCATTTAAAACTAACCATTTAATCGAACTCACTACCAACTTGAATTGAGCAATTCCAATTAACGATTAACCGCATAAAGGGAACCTATTTAATTTAGTCCCTTAATTACTAATGCATAAACACACATTAAATCAATTTAAACATTAAGGATTAATTACTCAATTTAACCACACACAAAACACGCAACCCAAGAAAGCCAAATAGACAGATGACCTGCATACCCCATCAAAGGGGATACCGAAAGACGACAGACGATGCTCACTTGAGCATGACTAAGGTCAAATGAAGACCTCACGACCACCTAATCCAATTTCTAAGGGCCAATGATGAACACTCAAACCTGCGAATCCAGGTGGAGATGAACCTCGCACCCATGCGGTACTGTACCTGCAATCTCCTGCAACCATGAATCACACACACACACACACACATTTAATAAAAGTGTTAGCTCGAGATTAATAACACGAATCAAGAGAACTAATAAGCTTACATACAAATTGATGTGAAAACCACATTAACCGGTATGCACAATAATCAAAACATCTGACTATAACATTATAACATGATAAACTAACCAAGGTCAAACCAAAATTAGAATCTGATTAGGGTAGGGGTACTACACATATACACATACATAGACACACACACACACACACACACATATACACACACATATATATACATGTATATACATATATACATATATATCTACACACATATATATGTATATATACATATATACATAACACATACACATACACATATATACACATACATATATGTATATATACATATATGCATATATGTACATACATATATACATATATATGTACATATATATATGTATGTATATATGTGTATATATGTACACATATATATGTATATATATGTATGTGTATATATGTATGCATATATACATATGTATGTATATATATACATATGTATGTATATATATACATATGTATATATATGTAAATATATATATACATACATATATATGTATGTATGTATATATATATACATACATATATATGTATGTATATATATGTATATATATATACATATACATATATGTATACATATATGTGTGTATACATATACATACATACATACATATACATAGAACTAGTTGTTTTTACCAAATTCTATCACCATAGAATAGGTAAATCAAACCCAAATATGTATATATACATGTATATGTATTTTACTGATGAATTTGAACCAATTGTTTTTACTAAATTCTATCACCATAGAATAGGTAAATAAAACCTCAAATACCATTGGAGAGAAGAGAAATCAACTTATCTTTCCTATCAAATTGGAACAAAACTACAATTGACAAAAAAAAGATTAACCAATATTGATTAAGGAAGAAAGTTTGCAGCTATATCATTAAGCCCAATCAATATTGTAATAACCCACCTTAATTAACCCAACAAAATTGACCATTCTTTTTTTTTTGTTTAATTTAATCATTGTGTTTGATTCAATTGCATACTCTAGGCATCCATCCATTTGGATTAGGCATTCATCCATCCGGGATGAGAATCTAAGCATATGAGTTAGGCATCGGTCCATATGGGACATAAGATTTCATCTATCCAATACAGGATAGGCATCTATCCAATCAGGATAGGAGGTGCTCTGGCCAGAGACTTAGACTCATCGGGACCATTCGGGTCCTGAGCCACTCACTAAGTACTACACTCTTCTAATAGAAGTGCACCAAGGTCGTCGTCCTTAGGAGTAATTAAATAACATAATACAAACTTGAATTTTGCCTCAAAATTTGGCTTAAAGCCTCGGGAAGTCAAGCAAATCCATACGGGATTCCTTTTGAGTATGCATTGAATTACTTTTTCCCTTATATTTTACTTATCTTTCAAATTAGGATTCTATTCAATCCTTCTATACCAAGCCTAGACCCCACCCACAAACGCCTGAGTACTAGGGACAACTCCATCCCAAGACTGCCTACATACCCGTTTCGGCATGGGATCAAGGCGTAAAATATGTAGTTCTATTTTCTACTTTTTGGTTTGATGTAAACTGATTAGTGGGTACGCAACCCTTTCTAGGTGTTGGGAAAAATGGTGTCTCAACCTTGCATTTATGCGAGATTACTATTTATAGTAAGTTTTCACTTGAGCACGAAATGGTGCGAAACTCTCCCTGAAGCTTCTGGTTGGCTAGATAAGCATTCCGGTAAAGTTGCGTCGCAAGGTCACAGCTAGTTTTGAAGATATTAAAGTTTTCGTCTTGGAGGGGTGCAATAAAATGTTTAAACTTAATTTTGGGGGCTTTAGAGGCTCCGGAACGCCCTGAAAAGTGGCCGTAACCGGCGAAGCCGGTTACGAGGTGATAGAGCACTTCGCAAGCTTTCCGGTGCTTCAAACGGTTCGTCAATCGGACACCCGGTTCTCAAGTTATGGCCTCCGAAAGTTTGTACTCCTGAAATAGGAAAAATAATTTGTATCGGATACATAAATGAGCTATAAAAGGGAGCGACACGTGTTGATGTGTGCTTTAACATGTCATAGAAGGGAGATAAGGTCGGCTACACCTTATTGGGTGGTTTTAGCCCATGGTTTTGTAATACCGTTTGACGGTTTCTTGTATTGTATCTCCTATTTATGAGGTGTGTGAGATAGAGGTTGTGTGTAAGAGTCCTATGGCTATTGAGTTGCCTTTGAATCTCTGATTAATGGTACTCCTGTGAAGAGCTTGCTCTGCAAGTATGTTGTAATCTGTTTTTGATTGCTGAATAAAATATTGAGCTGCTTTTGGAGGGTGGGGTTTTTCTCCCAAAAAGGGTTT